>NW_019525504.1:2377947-2378716 GCF_002814215.2 Seriola lalandi dorsalis
TCATAGCACCCCTTTCGGGATCAAGACGCACGTTTTGATGTATATATTACCGGGGTTTTCTCAAAGCTGCGGGACAAGTTACGCGCCAAAATTTGGCGGAAGAATAATAAACCCGAAACAGAATATTAATAGATGCCTTGGAGCTGAGCACCCGTGGCACTAATAATGCAGGGTTGGAGCACCACGACTACATGCACTTATGTAGCCATGGTGACCAAACAATAATCGACATGGTACACTAATGCAAAGCTAATCAATAGGCTGCCTCATGCAAACTGTTTTCCATATCACAGGTCTAATCTGCCTCCTCAGATGTGCAAGATAAGGGCAGTTGTTTTACAGACAGACAATCTAGAAAAAGGAGTATTCTGCTGATTATAATTTCTGACAAATGAATGATGATGATTATTTTTAATGTTTATTTTTTGTTTGTATGAAATCTTGATTTGACTCAAAAACTGCAACATATCTTTGATTTATTGTTATTTTGATTCCAGGCACCTCTTTCCATCGTTTAGAAAAAAAAGAAACTGGCAAAAGCTTAAAAAGCAACAACCAAGCGACATTCTCTAAAAGAAAGAACTTGTTACAGTTCCAAAGTTATTTAAAATAATTAAGCAAGAAATAGAATAGTGACAGCTGCTCTGTTGTTTGTGGCCAAACATGATAACAATATATACTAGAAATAAAACTCAAGGCCCAAAGGGTTATGTTTTGTTGTGGTTTGTGTTTCTAAGTGTTTAAGTCTCCATTATGTACTGGTATAGAA
>NW_019525504.1:2379756-2380883 GCF_002814215.2 Seriola lalandi dorsalis
CTATACTATGACGTTTTTTTGGCATTTTCATACTTACTATAATATGATGTTTTATGCCTTACCATACGTTTTTATGAACTTCTATGCCTTTATATACTATGATGTTTTTATGAGATTTTATGCCATACTGTAGTATGACATTTTTTGACAATTTTATGCCTTACTATACTATTAAGTTTTTTGAAATTTTTATGCAATACTATACTATGAGGTTTCTTTTACATTTTGACATCATACTATCCGATTAATTTTTTGGGCATTTTTATGATTCACTATACGTTTTATGCCTTACTATACTAAAACTTTTTTTTGACATTTTTATACCTTAGTATAGTATGACGTTTTTTAGCATTTTTATGCCTTATTATAGTATGATGTTGTTTGAAATTTTATGCCTGACTATACTATGACGTTTTTTTGCCATTTTTATGCCTTATTATATTATGACATTTTTTGAAATTTTATGGCATAATATACTATGACGTTTTTTGCCATTTTTATGCCTTATTATACTATGATGTTTTTTTTAAATTTTATGCCATACAATACTATGATTTTTTTGACATTTTTATGCTCTACTATAATATGACTTTTTTTGGCATTTTTTTGCCTTGCTATACTGTGACGTTTTGTGCCTGACTATACTATGACGTTTTTTGCCATTTTTATGCTCTACTAGAATATGACTTTTTTGGCATTTTTATGCCTTACTATACTGTGACGTTTTGTGCCTGACTATACTATGACGTTTTTTTTTTCATTTTTATGCCTTAGTATACTATGACATTTTTTGAAATTTTATGCCATACTATACTATGACGTTTTTTGAAATTTTATGCTCTACTATAATATGACTTTTTTTGGCATTTTTTTGCCTTACTATCCTGTGACGTTTTGTGCCTGATTATACTATGACGTTTTTTGCCATTTTTATGCTCTACTAGAATATGACTTTTTTTGGCATTTTTATGCCTTACTATACTGTGATGTTTTGTGCCTGACTGTACTATGACGTTTTTTTGTCATTTTTATGACTTAATATACTATGATGTTTTTTTGAAATTTTATGCCATACAATACTATGACGTTTTTTGACATTTTTATGCTCTACTATAATATGACTTTTT
>NW_019525504.1:2380903-2381394 GCF_002814215.2 Seriola lalandi dorsalis
ACAATTTTATGCCTTACTATACTATTAAGTTTTTTGAAATTTTTATGCAATACTATACTATGAGGTTTTTTTTACATTTTGACATCATACTATCCGATTAATTTTTTGGGCATTTTTATGATTCACTATACGTTTTATGCCTTACTATACTAAAACTTTTTTTTGACATTTTTATACCTTAGTATACTATGACGTTTTTTAGCATTTTTATGCCTTATTATAGTATGATGTTTTTAGAAATTTTATGCCTGACTATACTATGACGTTTTTTTGCCATTTTTATGCCTTATTATACTATGACATTTTTTGAAATTTTATGGCATACTATACTATGACGTTTTTTGACATTTTTATGCTCTACTATAATATGACTTTTTTTGGCATTTTTTTGCCTTACTATACTGTGACGTTTTGTGCCTGACTATACTATGACGTTTTTTGCCATTTTTATGCTCTACTAGAATATGACTTTTTTTGGCATTTTTATGCCT
>NW_019525505.1:0-602 GCF_002814215.2 Seriola lalandi dorsalis
ACAATATAAAAAAAGTGATGTTCTATGGTCTCAGTGTTGGAATTAGAAGATTAGTAGATTAAAATCTACATTACATTTTTGGTGTAAGAGGTCATTACAGGGAAAAATCTCGTTCAATATCTTAAAATGCATTTCTTTCACCTTAGGTGGGACTGGAAAAGAGCTGAGACTGGTTCTTACCTGTATTAGAAAATAGCTGGTGTATTCTGGGAAAATTTGTTATTGCATTTTTTTTAAATCTACAAAGCTATATCCATCTCTGACCAAGGAAAGCTTTTTGTGGGGAATTACCACAGAATAGATTGTGCCTTTGGTTTGTATGAGCTATTTTATTTCCCCTAAATCTAAGCTGTAAAGACCAGTTTCACCAATGCAATCAAAATCATTTTTAATTATTTTGCATTCTATGCCTTGTACTTGCTATTTTATTTCTTTTGCTGTGTGTTGTAAGGTGTCCTTGAGTAGCCTACCTTGAAATATTTATTATTTTTATTATTATTTATTAACCATAGATATCTTAATTTTGAATAATCGTCCTGAATTTCCCTTAGATGAACATTTTATAAATTCAAATGACACATTATTTATTTTGTTAAAATTTC
>NW_019525505.1:4226-7452 GCF_002814215.2 Seriola lalandi dorsalis
ATGCTGAACTTCATCTACCAGAAAGAGCTCTTCTTCCTCCCACTAGGCTTTGCTCTCAAGGTAGAAATCAGCCTTCATGTACTTCATTCAGTTTTGAATTAAGAAAGAAATCAGAGTATTTTATTAAATTTTAATAAACCAGACTATGCTATTTCTGGAGAAATTGGGGCGATATTGTTGGTTTCTGGAAAAGCTGACACTGAACTGCATTGCTAGTAAAGAATAATAGATTTTTTTAATTGACATATTATATATCCTCACAGTCACCATCTTTTATTTTGGTTTACATTGTAAAAATCTTTTGAAATTGAATCTCAATTACAGAGAAATAGCAATTTGTATGTGTAGAAGCACCAACTGAAATTTCTGACTAAAACGTATTTCCAGTGAAAACTGTTAAAACGTGTGTAAATCCATCTGTGTTGTTGTATGTGGTGGGAACAGTCTGTAGCTGGACTTTAACAGAAATGTCAGTCAAGTGTTTGATAAACACTGTGGACATCAGAGAAGTCGTCTAATCAACTGATCTGAATCAGCTGTTTGTCCCCAGCTGCACTCAGAGGTCGCCATGGTGATTTTAAGTGCTTTGTTTGTACTGAGTGAGACAATGATTCAGCTGAGAGACACCTCTCGAACTCGGGCTCACCGCTAAAAGACCATAACTCCTATCGTTAAAGTGTTATCGTTCAGTGATACAAAATCTTTGTTTCTGGTGTAAAAAGGCAGTTATAAAAACGCCCCACTTCCTGTTTTCAGGAACAGAATATTTGTGTTACATTGAATATTTTGGAAATTATAAAACATATCACCAAGAAAATAATAGAGAAAAATTTGGGACTCAGAAGAACATATAGTTGCTTTGCTTGCACAACAGCCTCACCAAATATATGGTAGAAACTCCTCTGGTGCTGTATCATTTTATTAATACAGATCATTTTCTTTGCTGTGTCCTCCAGGCCTTGGTGGACTTCACAGACTTCCAGATCTACCAGGAACTGATCAAAGGCCGCGAGGACAATTCCTTCTACAAGAGCTGTGTATCAGAGATGCTGCGCATCGTCACGGAGGAGAGCTGCACCACCCGCAGCAAGGTGCTCAATTACCTCGGCGAGCGCTTCAGGGTTAAAATGAACCTCCCTGAGTGGTACACCAACGAGCAGTGTGCCAACTTCCTGCTGGAGTAAGTTTTTATGGCAGGTGGAGGTGACTTTTTTTTTTTTTTAAATGGACAACCTTGCAGAAATGACACACAAATGTAGTATTATATGGTACATTTACTAAAACCACATGTTCTTTTTGATCAGCGAGTGCATCTGTGTCCACCTGAAGTCCGACGTGGAGAAGTTCTACCTGCTGTGTCTGATGACAAGGAAGCTTTTCACGTTTGCCAAGCAGGAGTGCATGGAGGAGAACCCCGACAGCATCATGTGTCAGGAGGTGCTCACTCCCGGCCAGCTCTACCTCATGTTTCTGAAGGCAAGTTTTTTAAGTTTATCATTTGAATGAGCGCTGAGCAATCGTTGTCATTTTTTTTGCCTCTGTTGCTGAACAGAAGGAGCTGTAGTGAGATTTAAAAGGCAGAAATATATAGCAGCTATTAAAGCAAACATTGAGCATCGACATGGGTGAGTTTTACCATATCCCATCAGGGATTTTATGTCTGTTTTTGAAGTTAGAATTAGTTTTTTGAAGAAAGCATGTCTCTTTCTTCACTGAGAATTTACTTTGGGTGCACCAACTAAAATGCTTCTTATAAATCACAAGTTGTTAGTGATTTAACCCCCAAAATATCTTGACAGGAGAGACTGGCTGCCTGGCTGGTGTCTGTGAAGCTGTCCTTTGACAAGAAAGGCAGCAGACTGAGTGGAGGATGGAGTCCTGAAAACATGATGAAGATATTCAACATGGGCACTGATGTGACCAAACCCTTTGAATATCTGCTGGCCACTGGGAACCTCACCTCCAAGACAGGTATGACCACATGAGCTCAGTATGCGAAGTTGTTATGGTATTAAAAAAAAAAAGTAGTTCATCTATTAAATAAATCTTGTTCTTCCCTCTGACCCCAGGTCTTGGCATGCTGCAGAACACAGGCCTGTGTGTCGTAGCTGACAAGCTCAACTTCATCCGCTACCTGTCCCACTTCCGCTGTGTGCACAGAGGAGCAGCATTCGCCAAGATGAGGACCACTTCTGTTCGTAAGCTGCTGCCAGAGTCCTGGGGCTTCCTGTGTCCTGTCCACACTCCGGACGGAGAGCCCTGTGGCCTTATGAACCACATGACAGCCAGCTGTGAGATCGTGGCACCGACCTTGCCCACCACATCCCTGCCCGCTCTGCTCTGCTCTCTCGGTGAGTTCTTACTACTGTTCCATTAAGCTGTGAGGCACAATTTAAACTGTTTCTGACACAAGTTTTACAGTTTTGCATTTTACAAACTCTTTCGGTCTCTGGTGCTTAAGGTGTTACTCCAGTGGATGGATCCCCTGGTCAAGCCTATTCAGACTGCTACCCTGTGGTCCTGGACGGGGCCGTTGTAGGCTGGTTGGAGGCTGAATTAGCCCCAGTCGTGGTCGACTCACTGCGACGGTTCAAGGTATGATAGTAAAATATTAAACGGCTGTACTGTGCATTTGTGTGTGTGTGTGTATGCAGAAAACTGACATTAAAATCAAATACCTTCAGGTGCTGAGAGAGAAGAAGATCCCTCCCTGGACTGAGATTGTTCTGGTTCCTAAAACAGGCAAGGCCAGCTTGTACCCAGGCCTGTTCCTCTTCACTACACCCTGTCGTATGGTGCGGCCTGTACACAATCTAGCTCTTGGAAAGGAAGAGTTAATTGGGACATTTGAACAGGTAAGTGTAAACTACAATTTCAAAAAAGTTACGGTAGTTATCAGACCTTTATCTGAAGAACGCAGCTGAAATGCATATTTAATCTTCTGTTTCTATCTTGCTGCAGCTTTACATCAATGTGGGCATCTTGGAGGATGAGATCGAGCCAGGAGTGACCACACACCAGGAGCTTTTCCCTCACACCATGCTGAGCGTGGTGGCTAACTTCATCCCCTACTCAGACCACAACCAGAGTCCTAGGAACATGTACCAGTGTCAGATGGGTAAGTCTGAGACCGCCATTAATGGTCCCACACACCTACACAGATGAAGAGGTTTAGTAGATTGAAAAATATTCAAATTTTTTCATTGTGTCTGTCAGAGATTAAACC
>NW_019525505.1:7502-49178 GCF_002814215.2 Seriola lalandi dorsalis
ATCAAAGCTTTCTTCGCTGACAGGTTGGATTAGTGTTTTGTATAAACTAAAGTGAAATCCCAAAACCTCCCAAACCAAAATGTAAGCGCCTCATGAAGATGGATGAGCCACCACTAATGAGTTGCAGGTCCCTCGTCATGGACAGTTGTAGTGAGAGGAAAAGAAATTGCATATTTTGTCCACAAAGAATGTAATGAAAATGTGTATGAATTCTGAACAGGGTTTCTGCGATTGACTAACTTGTCTTTTTGGGGGGGTTTTTTGGTTTTTTTGTTGGTCTTTGTGGACCATTAGACATTTTGTAAATATATGTAACTAAGTAAGTACATTTAAGCAGTTACTGTAAGTACAATTTAGTGTTTCCATTTTGTGCTACTTTACATGTCTACTCCAGCACATGGATCAGACGCTACACTTACCAGAGTTAAACTGATAAATTAGCAATATATTGGCCAAAATGAACTTATTGCAGATATTTCCGTATCGGTGTATGTTAGCTGGTTTAAGGCCATTTAGAAACACAGTTTAATCACCATTTATCTAAGGTATCTGGTTTATGTCATCTTACAATCTATTCTGATCCTGTTACCATAGAAAAATGAGTGTGGCATTCTCTTAGTAGTGTGAAACCAGCTGCAGCCACAGACAGAGAATACAAGGATTCATCTGGGAGCCACAGATCATTAGTTTGATTTGCCTGAAGCATCTGAGCTCCCACTGGTTTTTTTAATTAACAGCTCACAGATTAATGTACCATCAGTGTCCATTATGTGGGGACAACCAACCACCAACCACCAAGACAGACTTTGACTGTGTTTTAGATAGAACAAACAGTCAGACTTCAGATAGACTGAGTCTTAATTCATCTGTTGCACAAAGCAGTTTAGTTCTTGACTCTCTTTAGTCAGACTGTGGTACAATAAATTCTGGGTAAATTAAGACTATTTTCAAGATTACTAAATGGCTGACCAAGGAACCACACACAAATGTTAGCATCTGAAATGCTGCTAATGAGCCATCACTAAACAGGAAAGCTGTGCACAGCACTACAGTGCAGGTCAGAGGAGAAGCAGGTGGATGCTTACAACAGATTGGGTAATAATTGTACCATTTATTTTTGTTTTGTCTTCTAAAAACAACCTGGAGGTTTGTTTCCAGCCCGTCTCGACGTCTGACTGCTCCCTTCTTGACCTGTTGGACTTGATCAGCTGTTTATTAAGAGACTTGTGTCTTTTCCACAGATGCTGAGAAGCTGCTGTATCAGACTGTGTCCAGGTGTTGGACATCACGACAGTGGGACAACACACAGAGAGACTGTTTCACTCCACCGCTGTGCTCTGCAGTGTGACTTAATAATTGTATTGCACATTCATTACAAACTCATACAAGTTGTACTTAAGTCACTTTATGTTCAACACTATTGATCTGCATTTTATAGATGTCTGTCCTCACTTGATCTTCATGTCATTACTATAGTGTGGACATTGATACCTGTTCAGAGTTTAGTATCAAAAAGTATATCACTACTGTAATTGGGTTCAGGAAAAATGGGGTCCAAGAAAGGTCAGGAAGTTCTTGTGAAATCAAAATAGAGACAGATTCACAGTATTTCGGGAAAACTATGGGGATACTTTTCTCATGATTCACCATAAGACAGTCGCCCTGTTCAGACCAGGTGATTCTGAGTGAGTGGAAATAATCAAATTTGAACCTAAAACAACTGAATACACAGCCTGAAGTAATAAAACCAAAAGCTGTGGTTAAATGAAAACATTGTAGGGGATAGGAATAAGCATTGTTTGAGGACAGAGGAGTCTTCAGGCGAGCGCAGAGGTTCAGACAATCCTTACTGCTACCAGAATATCACAGAATATCCCATGAAAGTCAGCTCTATAATACAGCAAACGGGAGACTCACACTCCCAGCAGCACCTGATATTTTCTCTGTTCAGACTCATGCTCACTCTCAGTGGAGTCAACTTTGAAAGAAAGTCAATCCTGACGTTTCTTTCGATTTTGTCTTTTGCCACCACCTTTGTCAGTGAAGGTACAGTCACATTACTACCCCCCCCCCCCCCCCTGCAAATATTCAACCCATCTTTAACTTTAACTAATGAAGCTTGTGCGACAGACAAATTGAAGCTTGCTCCTGTTCAACCTTGACCTGTGAATTCACACATCGTGGTTCTAGCAACTCGACACACTGAGTTTGGAAACACAGTGTGTCGAGTGAAAATCGGAATTTTTGAATCACCTGGCGCACACACAGTTCTACTGTATTAAAGCCATAAGATCTCCATAACCCAGCAGTGACCTCAAATTTTCATTCGTCAAAATAAGATTCTCAACATATTGAGAACGAGACTCTAATAGCCATGGCTGTGGCCTCAGCATTCGGCTGTGATGGTTGCTGTTTGCTCTCAACCATAAATCATATGTTCATCGTTTTGTACTATATATATTTTCACACATTGAACTTAAACAGACTAAAACGACAAGTTACCACATTCATTTCCATTGAGATTTCACAAACACGTACCCCTCAAGAACACAGTACTATGGTTGTTGTAGGAGGTATCTGCGTAGAGATTTTCACTATTGACACATTAATACCAGCAGCACATTTTAATGTGTTCTCTGTGCATACTTGTATTTTGCCTTATGTCATTTTCTGTGCAATGATTTTGTTTGTTTTACACTTTACTGTGGATATAGGCTACACTCTTTCACTACAAGTAACTTTTTACTTCCTGTCATACTTTCACTTTAAAGGCACAAAAATGGAGAGACAAAACATCCGATGTGGTTTTAGTGCACAGTGGCATGTTTTGCTGTCAACACTCTTGTATGTTGTATGACAATTTTTCTATTTGATGCGCTGATAATCCGTTTGTCAACAAAGAAATGGATTCTAGGTCATTATTATTGCTTATGTGTGTAACAGCCTGTTAGATGTGGAAGTCTGAGGCTGACAATATTGTAACCAAATACTTTAATTGAAATGTGATTGTCCATTTGTGAGCACATATACATAACATTAGAATAAAAACACATAACTGGTCAAAATTATAATCAAAACATTTTCAGTACACTCCTAAAGATAACACTGCCGCAAAGAAGTGAAAATGAGTGTGAGGTGGCAGACAGTGTGTAACCTCAGTGCAAATATTAAACTAAAAACTCGATTGACTGAATTTTTTTTTTTTCTAACCAAAAGGCCAAAACATTTTCTAGTTCCAGCTTGTCAGTAGTCCGTTTTGTTGTGATATTAACCTGAACAAATAATATGCAGATGACTCCTAGGGCTCTAGAAAACTGTCACAGGTTTTTTCTCCGTATTTTTTTAGTCATAGACCAAACAATCAAGAAAATAGCTGGCAGTCAATCATTACTTGCATTTTATTTTTATTGTTACTAATGAAATAAAATGTAAAAGGTCTTTTTCATGGTCATTTGAACAAGATGCCTGCACTGCTGTTATGAGAGCTTTTAATTTGTAATGAAATTAAAACCTCTCATAACAGCAGTGCATGACTTAAACTGGGTCATTGCACAGTGTCCTCATTATGATGGTGTCCTGAAAATGATTTCTCTGTAATGCTGTCAGTATTGAAATATTTTCAACCTTTGAAATTGTAATTGTATTTAATTGACACATGCACACAAATGGAGGTTTTGTTTGAATGTTAGCAGCTACAGACTTCCTTAGACAGAATGTAACTATCTTGTGTTTTTTTTCTATTCCACCAAATTTCTATTAACAGACGGAGTCCCAAGAAGAACTCTTTGTTGCCTTCTATTCATTGTTTGCTTATATGGAGCTTTTATTGCAGTGATATTAACGCTGACTATTTTTTTATGAGTAACCAGCACACCTAACAAGTGCTGGATCACTGTAGCTGAATGAACCCTGTCCTGCCTCCTTAAATAGATAAGGAGCACCAACACCTGTGGTGTAAGTATAGAGAAGAGTCTTGTGACCTGTTACTGTACATCTCATTTATGGCCACTTTGAACCAAACACTACGCTGAGGTTAAATGCTCCAACTGGCTCAATAAACTGATGTCCTTTTATCACACTGTCTGCGTGTCTTGGTTTTCATCTTCTACACATTATGTATGTTGATTATGGTGTGATGAGCCAATACAGTCTTAACATGGTGGTAGCTTAAAGGACCTCCCTGGTGTTTTTGCAGGTTGCATCCAGCTACATTTCAAAAATTAAATGAACAAACTGTTTTTTAAGTTTTACAACTAAAAAGTCAGAACAAGTAGAAGAGATACTGACTTTTTTGCATAAAAAGGAAATATAAGGACTTTTTGTGTGCGGGGGTCTCCAACATGTAACTCACAAGGTCACCTGTTTTAGAGTAGCTCACCCAAAGGTTCAGAGAATATAGTCTGTACAAACCGTGGATGTGTAATTCAAGGTTTAAGCAACATAACGTCACTCAGTAAATCTGCTCAAAATGAACTCAATCATGCAGTGATAGCAACTCTTCTCATAACAGAACAGATATAAACTAAACTTTTCCAACAAACAGGAAATATGTTGCCATAGATACAGTGAGTTAAACTGTGGGCTTCAACTTTAGTGCAACAACACATTACATTTTGTAAGATGAAGTGTAGTGAATGATCTATTTTAACTTCCTGTCTGTTATGAACCGTTGATGTAGTGACAACTGTCACTGATCACTGACTGAGGAGCTTCTTCTTTCTCTGATCTCTAATCAGATTTATGGAGGTTTATTTACTGTGGTTGTTTTCATGTCTGTGTTCAGGTCTGACTGAATCATGACTGATGTGAGTTCCAGATGTTTTGGGATATTGTTAGATAATCTTATTGATTGATTGTTTTGGAGATCACTTTGAGTGTTTTGATACAATATGTGAATAAATGTAACCAGTAATATAAGACATGAGGAGCTCTCAGAGGGAAAAAGGGTGGAGGCCCCTGGTTTGGAGCCATCGCACTGACATGCATATTGGCATTGCATTTACAATGTTAATTGGTGAAATTTAATGTATATTTAATATGTTGCAACCGTCCTCAGGGTTAGGAGGGTTGGGGTCAGTTGCAAGATCTGAATTCTTCCATTCAATGAATATAGTGAATGACAGTTGTATGTAATCATGTGTAAATGGTATGGGTAATTAGCAGACAGATGTGAGGTTAATATATATATATAATATATAACAGTTTGGTTGGTCTGGTCCAAATAGTCTCTGAGTGTCTGAGAGAAATGCACAAAGTGTTGCAACCGTCCCCGTCAGCAAGTGGTGACCCAACATTATGAAATGACTGAACTGCAGACTCATCTCCTTAAACCTCTGTGCTAAAACAAAGGAACAATGTCGTCCCTCTTTTGTTCTCCAGTTGTTTTCTGGTCATTCCACAGTAACATGAACTCGTGAATTCAATGAATAAAAGACAGACTCAGTCAAACCGCGGTCACTTTCTGGCAGCTCCTGGAATTTGAGCTGCTGGGCTTCATTTAACTTTAACTTTAATTGTATGCTTGAATACTGGCCTGGCCTCAGGTTCACAGTACGGTCATTGAATTAAACATAGATTAATATAGGATTATACACCATGTAGACACAGCATATATTTTACTTCTCGATCAGATTTTGACACTGGGACCTCTTTCAGAAAAGGATCCTTGACCTCAAGGTAGCAGAGCAGGACCCACCTGAAGGGAGCGATAATTCATTTGGCCATGTGGTGGCAGCGGAGCGAGCTACAACACAACACTGATTTCCTGTCACCTCATGCAGCTGATATTGACAGTGGCGATCATAGACTCTGGTGGGGCCACAGGCAAAGAAGCCCATTGAAGCCCATGGCAGATGCTACAATTAACGGATGTCACCTAAATGCCTCACATGCAGACTATGGGTAGACGCACATCATCATTTATAGTTGTCGCTGCAAAATGTGCCAATATGACGGGCATCAGGGGCCCCCTTTCCCCCTTGGTGGAAAGAAACAGAGATCACCATATGATTTTTTAGTATTTATGCTACACTGCACATATGAAATGGACTGACCCTCACTAAACCCAAAGTCCCGTAGATGAGAAGAAATATAAGATCTCTACTGGATCCAGGTCTGGGATCTGACTGGACCACTCCAGAAGGTGGATTTACTCTGATGTTTAGGGTCAATGTCTTGTACTGAGCTTCAGCAGGTGGACAGACACCGTGACATGATCCTGGAAGAGACCTTGATAAACTTGATGTGGAGCAGGTCTAAGTCCAGAGGCAGCAGAGATCCAGATCCTGATGCTCCCTCCACCCTGCTCCACCTGTGGGAGGATGTTTTCATGTCGACGTGCAGACACCTGTTTACTCCACACACAGAGCTGATGTCCTTCTACAGTCCAACCTCAGTCTCATCAGTCCATCGGTTTCCTGAGGTGTTGTGGAGAGTCAGTCTTCAGCTCAGTGATGCAGCGGCTTCCTCTGTGGTGTCCATGGCAACAGGACTCCATGCTCTATGATGTGTGTGTGGTGGACTCATGAACAGAGATGTGAACCAGCTCCAATGGTTCCTTTAAACGTCACGTCACTGAATCATCTCCATCTATAGACAGTCTGTGTGACTGATGAACATCCGAACTCTGTGACCCTTCCAGCTTCATGCTCATCACCTCTTCTTCATCCTCAGTCTCTGAGATCTTCACATCAGCTGATGTTTGTCTTTAGAAGTCAAAGTGTCTCTGACCCAAACCTCCAGTCTGGTCCCACTGACTGACTCCAGCTCTGATAACTCCTCCCTCCAGGCAGCTTCTGTTCATGTCATTGGTCGAGGGCTTCTCTGACTGTTTCCAGCTACACTGTGAATGTTTCAGCCATGTTTTCCACATGGACAAGAACAAGTAACACGTTATAATAACGCTCAGTCATAAGCCCTTAGTTAATGATGAACTAATCATTCTCAAAACATTGACACACATTTGTAGATGACCAGTAAGTGCTGTGCTAAC
Organism: Seriola lalandi dorsalis; assembly: GCF_002814215.2. Lineage (NCBI taxonomy): Eukaryota > Metazoa > Chordata > Actinopteri > Carangiformes > Carangidae > Seriola > Seriola lalandi. The sequence continues at coordinate 14,494 of NW_019525505.1, forward strand.
ATGTAACAAACGTGTTGTAAGTCATCTATAAACCTCTAGTAAATCATGAAACATGAGTGTTAAGAATCACTGATAGCTGATATTTCACTAATCTGTACGTGTATGGTAATGGTGTCTCTATACGCATTGGTTACTCAAATGATGACCAAATAATTAGTACATGATCAGTATGTCATTTGTTGAACTGTCTGTTCAAATTTAACACCAACACCTAATAATTCTGTCAACACTTTAGGGAGAATATATTCCCTTTAAGGCAGTACAGAGACCTATGAGACTGATCATGCTGACACCACAGTGTAGCATCTGCTGTTGTAGACAGGAGCTCACATCCAAAGAGATTACATTTTAACAGCAGAAGATAGAAACATCTACAAGGAATTTCATGTTTGTGCACGTGAGGTTGTAAGTTTTTTTTCTAGTTTCAGTTCATTTGGCATGCGCATGTCTTATCTTGGAACTACGTGGTTGCAATCAGTGTTGTTCTGCTGTGACTTACACATCCTTTGGTCATATTTGAACACTGTTAAAGAACAGATGCGACGACCGGTTTACACTTTAGATTAGGGGGCTGCAGAACGTTTCGTGGTTCGCGTGTCATTTATTACAGGGGAAGAACACTTTGTAGTTTGTTACTGCAGTGCTTCCTCAGGGCTGCAGGCCTGGGGGAGGGGACTGACATGGAGCCATTAGACCCTGTTCACCTACATGTGAGGAGCTTCACTGGCAGGTCAGTACTGTCACTTTATGATCAGAACCCTGGTGTCTGAGGGCCAGTCACTGTGTTTCCCTCTGAGCCAGCTGGTCAGCGTTAAACACACTGACTGTTAATCATGTAGAAATGTCTGCTCACTTCAACACAAGTCACTTAGTGCTCATTTAATAAAAGCTTGATCATAATCATTTTTTGTGCTTGTAATGGGCTAACTTACAAGTAATTAATGATACATCAACAAATTATATACTGATCATTTACTAATTATTTGTCCATCATTTGTCATCCTTTGATTAACCAATGTGTATAGACTTAAAAGTGATTCATAATATATCAACTAACCACTTATTGATCATTTACTAATTATTTGTTAGTGATTGTTTCGTGATTTACTAAAGGTTTATAGATGACCTACAACACATTTGTAACGTTAACACTGAACTTACTAATCATCTACTAATGTGTATCAGTGTTTTGGGAGTGATGGTTGATCAGTTCATCATTAGCTAAGAGCTTATAAATGACTTATGACTGAGCGTTATTATAAAGTGTTTACTATGATTTGTGTTATTAGTTCAAATAGATTGTGTTGGTTCATATCAAAGACATATTTATACAGAAATGGAGAAGATTCGCTGACTTCCTGTTGCCACCGTACATCCTTAACGCCACAGCAACTGCAGAGGTGTATGTGACTAACTAGTATCATACTCCCATGTAACATATGACACATATTTGTAAGGGCAGTTTAATCACAGTTCAAAACTTTAATTCACATTAAATCTGCTCTCATTATGCTTAATAGTATATACAGAACGGTGCATTACCAGTACAAGACCAATGTACATATGTAACAATGTCTATGTGTGTAGATAGTACAGAAAGGTGGTGGCATAAATGAATGTGGAATCCACAGTACTGTCACATATCAAAAATGGTCTAAAACTGAAGGGGAGGATTAGGAGGATGATGATGATGGAACCTGTATCAGGTGAGATTTGGTCATAGCTGAGACATGAGTACAAAGCCTGGGCCGGCAGTCATGCATCCTCTCATCTCCTGTCCTGCTCACCACATCGGTCAGGAAGGGACCCCCGTCTTTACAGCTTGACCCCACAGCGAAAAAAAAAAATTTCAGTCACTTTCACACAGCCACGAGCACGAGCTGTAGACATGCAGCTGAATCCAGCGGGAGCCTACGGGTGCTCCATCCGAGAGTTAAGTGAACGAGAGCTTATGCGTCCACACTGCTGCCGACAACTCAACCGTCCTCTGTCCTCGCCTCGCTCATTCATACGCAAAGAAACAACAATCGTTTTTATCTAATAGTCAGTAGAGCCAATGCAAACCAGCAGTGGATTAAAAATACCAGCACTCATTCTGTTAATGAGGGTTCACCAAATCCACTGCTGTCAGAAAAATCGAATGACAGAGCCATTTGTGATCAGTCACTGCAGCAAAATTGACAGTTGCAGTGTCGCAGAAATAATCAGAGGTCGGATACCGATACCTGCAAATTTCAGGGAAAACTTTCAAATGTGGATACAAATGCTAAACTTGGTACAGATGCTCCTTGGGTATTACTCTTTAGATAAACACATTAGATGATGGATGAAGATGGTCACCAATTCTGGCAAGGAAATGTTATTTTTTGCAAGAAGTTCATCCACTACCCACTATTTTCTCATATGAATAGTCCAAAATTAACAATGTAGAAGGTGAAATTTACTGTAAAAATGGATGTATAAATTGAATTATATTTCAGCAAAAATATCACTTACAAAAAAAAAAAAAAATTACTCATAAAAAAGCTTGTTAACTAGCCTACCGCCAGCGAGTTACCCTAGCGAGCTAATGTTAAGACAACTAAACAAGTAGACTGGTGACTCTTATAAAACCTTTGCTACATCTTTCATAATAAATGGTGTTTTATGCACTTTTTCACAATACATATTAGAAATTGTACAAATAAAGCTCTGAGGAAATGAGTTGTGAATTTGACTTTCTCATAGGACTGAAGTGCAAAATCATTGAAATCTGTCCCGTGGGTTAATTTTTCTGATAATAGTTTCCAATGACAGAAATGTCAGCCATCTTGAATTTTTGAAATTTCAAGTGGCTAATGGGATTTTTAAAGTTAATGGCCCCAGAGGGATAAACATACCAATTTTAGTGCTTGTATCCACATTTGAAAGATTATTGCAGTTTTCTGCTGCACTATAAGAAGCTCTAGGCGGGAAACAGATCACGACCCTAAACGGCCCCCATTCTTCATGTATGGTTTACACTAATCCAGGCACAGGTCATGTTAGCCTGATAAAGATGTCCAGCTAATTCTTATCCAGATAATTCAGTTCTTCCAACACAGGAGGAGCTTTTATTTTCTTTTATATTTTTAAATAAAATCAACAAGAACAGAATCAGCACAGGTGATTGGTCGTCGGGCTTCTAACTTGAGTCAGAATGATACAGATGTTTTAGTTTTTGTCAGTCAATGATGTGTCTGCACATTATCAAAATATATCAGCCTGTTTTTTTGTTTTTTTTTAAAATCAGTCTTGAAACTATGCGATGACTCTTACACCTCAGACTGTCAAAGCCTCTAATAAATACCAGCTGCTGAGAAGACCCTGAAACAAGAGATGGATTTGTAAGATGAAGTTTTGTGATTCCACTGTAATGATTTCATCTTACTGTATTATTAATACATATCTGTACATATGTTTATTGTGATTAAAGACAGATCTTGTTATTTCAATCATCCTGTTAATATTCTTTCTTTAAAGCTCCATATAGTCTAAAGGTCTGTGTCCATGTGTAGTGTGATTATAGATCAGGTCTAGCTTCTATATTAATACTGTGAAAGTATCAAAGCCTCAGTCCACAGAGAAATGCACACAGCCTGTATTCAGAAACTGAGCCTTAAAACCAGCCGTCAGGACTTCTGGAACTTTGTGATGTCACAACAAAGCAATCACCGCTCTCAGCCATGCCCCAAGCCACACCCACCTGGACCCACCCTTGCAGGATTTGGTTTCTGAGTGTTTATGTGAAATCTGCTATATTTTTTTATTTAATCACTCAGAAAACAGTCAGCCATTCAGAAGAGAGGTTCCAAGCCTCCTCTCTTCTGATTGGCTCACTGACCTGTTGTCACTAGAGCTCCAGAGAGAAGCCTGAGAGAGGAGATGTAAATCTACATTGAGATGGTTTTTGGTTCTTAAAACCACAAGTATATCTTCTTATGGATCAACACTTCAAATAAAACAAAAGAGAAGAGGAAAATTTGGAGCTTTAAAAACTATAGCTAAAGCAACAGCTGCTTTACTTCAGTTCCTCTTAAAGTCAACAAAGTTTCCTGGGGACAACTTTGTAAATTGGTATGATTATGGGAATCAAAGAGGATAAGAATATAGTTATAGTATATCTTCTTCTATATTTAAGAAAATCTCCATTCAAACTCCAGTTGTAATTATGAATACATTCTTTTATTATTAAAAATGTTCTCTTCGTATATAATGACTGTAATTCATATGTTGCACTTTTTTGCATGTTTAAACGTTTTCAGCTTTGAACTGAAGGATCCACATAAAATTTAGGTTAGCTTGAATCATGTCGTGTCTTCAGGGGCCATGTCTGAAGACAGGGGTTAAGTTATCCAGGTTATCATGGTGTTAACCAGCTAACTCTGTTCCTCAGATACAGTTAGAGCTAATTATCTAAAATAATAAATAAGGTTTGTGGTCAACGTCTTGTTGCTAAGACAGTGGTGTCAGATAAACTTGGTGAACAGGTTTAAAGAACTGAATAACGTGTTGCTTGTGTTGAAGCTAATTCATTAAGTTAGCCACACGTGAAGAACAGGGCCCAGGGCTGAACTGTGTGACACTGATCACTGAGGCCTGAGCGATTATACTGATGCTGCTAGAAGCCTGTGCAGCAATAACGTAATTAAGTCTATGTGAGAGGGAGATCTGCGTTGGTGTCCAGTCTTTAATCCACTCTCACATCCCGGTTTGTAGCGGCAAACAGACTGTGCTCAGGTGTTAGCAAGTTTAGAATTGAGACCAGCAAATAAATAAAATAAAATAAAAATCATTGTGCTGTATTATATACAATTAACTCTGCCACTTTTGTCAAAAGGAACAGACGCACGTTACGGCCTCTCTACCTCCACGTCCTCACAGCTCCCGGCTCACTGGATGCTGCGTTCCAGTGACGCTTCATTGTCCGACATGCTGCTGGGGAAAGTGCGACACGACGACGTTGGGAGTCTGAGCGAAGGCCTATCAACTCTGCAGCCACCTGACTGCGGCGGCATCGTGAGTTGAAGATGTTAACATTTGTTTCAGCGAATTCACGACAAATCACAGACACTTTGTTTCCACTGGTTTCCACTCATTTCACTGCGGGATGAGACTAAGCTCCTGCTGCTGGACACCTGAGGCTAGTTAGTTAGTTATAGTGTACTGGTGTTAGTCCATGCTATGGTAAAGGGTTAAACACTTACAGATTAGCTGGCACGTTATCATGTTTGTTTTAGCTGTTGACAGGGACAGAATTTTGAATTCAATTCAGTAAATAAGTAATCCATTTTTGACATGGTGACATCACTGTCACACAGTATGTTATTTGTTTCAGCTCATATTATCCACCATTTCTGTTTGTTACTAATGGATGGTAACGCAGGTGTAAGTGCAGGCTGATGACGTATTTTGTGTCAGAAATAAATATATAAATGAAATTCCTTAACAAAAAATGTTTTAGTTATTGTTCAAGTCGTTTAATCAGCAAAAATTTCCACTGAATTTATCCACTGGCGTCTGTTTTTGGACAAAAGACATTTGAAGATGTGAAAACTTATGATGGTTAATAAAGTTTTTCATTTCCTTTCCTGAAAACCAAAATATTCATAACGAAAAAAAATCGATAATAGAGCCAAACTGATTTTTGACTGTGTCAGTTTGTGGACGGACAGAAAATCATCTACATCTATACTGATAATTGATTATTGACACTAATTCTCACTGGTTCTGATGTCTGCAGTAAGAGTGATAGTAAACTGAATAAGTCATGTCACGTACGGACGCTGTGATGGACATTTTTCTCCATCTACTCCACGACCTGAGAAAATAATCAGCAGGTTAAACATCAGTTGCATTTCCAACAAGTCTGTGGGAGTGAACATGGCGTTCACTGTGATGGATTACAAACCTCAAACTCGCCTTCATAGCGTCGCGAAATGAATGGAAACCAGTGTCTGCCTGGAAAATATGGAACCATTTCAAATTGTACCATCCTACGCCCGCCGAGAGCTAATGCTAACTGGGTGTGGTTTGTAGTAAAAGGGCTAAAACATGCAAACAAAAAAAACACTGGTATGGCCCTTTAAATCTGATTATCATCACAGCATGTGTCATAGAGTTAAAAAGAAATGTAAAATGTGAACTTGCAGTTATCATTCCATGTTATGTTTGTTAGTTGGCGCAATACTGAGCATGCATTCAGCTGTTGAAAGGAGAGCAGGGTTTTCAATGAGGCTAATTCAATAAGAACAGCAGCACAGAGGCTGTTGTCCTGCTCCAGCAGCCGGGAGTTTGTGACTCATGACTAGAACGCAGCACCAGGCCTGTCTGTACCTCAGTGATGGACCTAAACTAAAACAAAGAGTGCAGCTTTGTAATGTGTCATTGTTGTGGCGGGAAACCACTCAGACCCCGCGATCGACCTGCGGTGCTCATTAGTGGGTGTGTGACCCTCCAGAGTTTGGGGGCACTGTGGTCCCCCCGGCCCCTCTCTGTCCGTGGCCTCTCCTGCCGTGGCCCAGGATGCAGTGAGCACTGCCGCAGCCCTCTTCATCATCGTCTCCCTCGCTCTCAGAGGATGACTCTCCAAACTGTCGGGGCTTCTCATAAACACAGCAGCCTGGAACACAACACGCATGGTTAGGGTTGATCTGGGTGATGCCTTCACTGACTCACTGTAAGCTTCTAGTTCTCAGTTAGAAATTAAAAATACAGCACGGCACCTTGTTCAAATAGGTCTGGCCAGAAATAGTAGCTAAAGGGAGTGTGTGGTAAAAATAGTTTTTCAGCCGCAGCAGAAGGATGAAGAGGCAGAATTGAATTAATAATGATTCATTCTGAGGAAACGGTTACAATTCTGATATACAAGTATTTACAATACAATAGAATAAAATTCATTGCCCAGATGAGGCAGGAAAAGTGTCTTGTCTCTCTCTCTCATGTGGTCCTAATCCACCATACAACTCCTTTATTTCCAATCTTAACTCATTTATGTTTGTCTTATATGATCATTCATCAGAAATGCCATGATTTAACAGTTTTAACGTTTCAACACAAATTGAAATTATTTGAATTGTCCATATGTTCACAGCTTTTACACACACACACACACACACACACACACACACACACACACACACACACACACATTTACAATGTGTGTATATCAACAGATACAGTAGAGTGTCAGTGTTGCAGAGATATATGAACCGTGGTGAAAGGACATTCTGAGCCATCGTAATATAAAGAGAAATATACTGATGATGTAAACACACATACATGGAGTCAGGCAAAGACACACAATACAGTCAATGTATCCTACATCACTTTATGTCATCTTCTGATTGGCTGATTTGCAGATGTGATATGTGGCAGCAGTCACATTTTAATGCTGAATTTGGATGTAGGCTGTCTTTGGTGTCCAAAGCTGTAAAACTGGTGTATGGAAAACTGAGACTGCCAACGTTAAGACTAACCAAACAACTCAATAAATAAATTAATATGCCATTAAATGCACTAAGAATAACATAAAAAATAAAGAGGCATTTATTAAGTAATAAAATGTGACATAAACTGATTCTGTATTTATTGATCTTTGTATTAATTAATTTATCCATTTATTTATTTCTCTTATTTATTTATGTATTCATTTTTATCTCCCCATTCATTTCCTGCAAACTTATATCTATATTTTCATTATGCATTTCTGCTTCATTATGCGAATGAAGGGGCTGTCATTCAAAGTGTGTCATGGGGGTCAACTTCTCGCCTATTGGTTGATCGACACCAGAGTGCACGGACTGTACATGCCTGTGGCGTGGCTCACAACAGAGATGGGAACCAGTCAGGACATCGTTAGATAACGGAGGCACTTAGCGAATCTATAGCTGAAAACAGGACTAGAAATAAACCTATTACATGGCTGGACTGTGGGTTTAAGGCCTGTATTTTTTTATATTATTGTTGGTGCATTTAATGGCACATTCATTTATTTCTTGAGTCTTTTACTTATTTATTTTTTCAGACTGGCAACCTGAGACCAAAATCATGTAATATTCAGGGGCCATTAGAACTGTGCATAAAAATGTGTGACGACCTATAAAACGAAAATATTTTAAAAGCAGGTCTAACTATTGAAGTCAATAATCCAGCCTGTGGTGAAGGAAAAGTATCCACTGCATCAATCACGCTTCAGTGTGTGCTGATGAGGAAGATGAACTCACATTTTGAAGACCTTCTTCCCAGGTGCTCATTGTCAACAGTGTCACTTGACCACTCCACCTTCTTCTCAGTCTTCCTCTTCCTCAGCTTGATTGTCAGGCTCCGTCCCTCCTGTAACATGTGACAGGTCTCTTGTGAGATGCTGGGTAGCAAATGCAAACTCGGCCCAGAGTCCTAACCCAACAAGAGCCGTCTCAGAGACTTTCTATGTGGAGTTTCCATGTTCTCTCTCATTGCCAGTGCTGCTAAAAGTAATGCATGGCATGTATCGTTCATGAACACGGATTGAGATTTTCCACACTGGTGAGCTCCAACCCTGATGTTGGGCTCACAGTCGGTCTTTAAGTTCATCCCAAAGGTGTTAGATGGATCGGGGTCAGGGACCTGTTGAGGTCGCTCAAGTTCTTCTGCACCAAACTAGGAAAACCATTTCTTTATGGAGCTGGCTTTGAAGATGCCAAACACAACTGACTGAAACCCATGACCAGAATAGTCATACATTCTGTCATTGTGTTACTTATGGATGGAATTATAGTGAAAATATTTTTTTCCCTTTTTACTGGGGACCTCATTGGACCCCATCATTGTTTCCTGGAGAATCAAGATTTCCCTTAATTTGAACTAAGGGGTATGAACCAAACCAGCAAAAATAGAACCAGACCAGATGCACACAGACTGGGGGGTCCACATATTCTCACTAAACACATTGATGCATTATTTTTTTACACTGCAATTAATTAATATTTCAGTGCACATTCAACTATTAATATTCGTATTACTAATGTATTTGGTAAGATAGTCTGGTTTTTATATCAGTACCATGCGGAAGACCTGAGTTTAATAGCTGGTGTGTGTCTAGGTCCAGAGCCACACCTGAACCCGTTGAAGGACCTACTCCAGAGAGCCCCAACACGGAGTTACATTTAATGCATAATGTTACATGGGAACATTTTGTACATATTCAGATATACGACTGCTGTAATCATAATACCTGACTAACATAGTAACGAGCACTGTCATATTAAAAGGAGCTTAACACGTTAGGCCTCATCCAGCTTCACACGGCCGGCTGAGAGCCGTGTTATTACTTCAGGATGATGACAGGCTGATGGCCTCGTTAATGCTGGACACGGCTCGGTAACGTACAGTAGCACCGGTTATGAAAATAATCAACACGTCTTCACGACGAGCTCTTCGTTATTTACCTGCTGGGGCGGCGGCGGCGTGCTAGTCTGAACAGTCTCCGTTATCGTCTCACTTGATGTCCCGGGAACCTCCGCCATCCCTGGAGCTGCTTTGCTAACGCTATCGTTAGCTAGCTTCAAGATGTTAAAAAAAATCCGGAGTTTCTGTAATATATAGCTGTATGCTTGCTACGATAGCTCACCTTGGCTCTTCAAATCACAACCTGTGTTAAAATTAAAGGTTGTTAACCTAACGATTGCGATGTGTTGCACACTTTAGTGGGATGTGGCCAACACAAAGTCAAGCTGCAAAATGAGTTGGTTTGTTAGCTGGACTCAAAACGGAAGTTTAATGTTTCCAGGTCAAAACGATAATCAGTTAGTGCGAATCACGGTGCCGCGCGAACAACAAAATCACGCCAAAACACTGTGGTATAGCATAATTATATTTATGTGAGGGAACGGCATTTAGGATACGTATATTGCATTTTTGATTAATGTTATGTGTACAAGTTATTTTATTTTTTAAATTGAGGCAGGTTTCCTGTTCGGTTTCACTTGACAGCAGTAGTGTTGTGGGGAAGATATTCCCAGACGGACAGTGGCCATTTCCGGTTGTCCGTAGAGTATAACAGTCCGCTAAAAAACAGCATGTTCACGGTGAGATTAAAAGACAAATATATTATAGCAGAGTAACATGACACAATTATTCCACGAAGTGATACAGTGACGTAATATTACATTAGCATTACATCACATTAGCAAATTAGCAGCATTGTTCGTTCTCGGGTTTTCAATGATTAAGTAGCTTAGGTGAAAAGGTGACTGACATCTTCACCCTGAGTGAACTAAAAACAGTAAGTAAACTTTGCTGAAAAAAATAACAGAATTTATTTCACATGTAGCTAAGTTAGCTGGCTTCTCTGAATCAACAACCTACGTTTACATGACACTCCTGCGTGTTTGTTTTCTTGTGTAAGTGTGTCACTGAAGATGTGGCGGGCAGGTCGTGTCCTCAGTTCGAGGCTGGCAGGGAGAGGAGCAGCCAGACTCTGCTCCAGCAACCCACCAAAACCTCCGTCGTCATCTTCCTCATCTCAGTCAAATCCCTCCTCTCCGCGGCCCCAAGCTGAGAAACAGAGGCGTAGACGAGAGCGGGAGGAGGCCATACTGTCACGTCAACACAGTGTGAGTAGGAAAGAAGCATAAGGAAAAAAGTGTAATGGCGTAATGCTTCATTCATTAATGGCCTGTCAAAGCTGGTGAATCACTTAGGAGAAAAACCTGGAGTTCATGATCAGAGGCTCCATAAAGGAGTACTTTATGTTTGGTATTGGTTAAAACACTGGATCCTACACATCCCATAATGGGACTTGACAGCATCTTTCATTAGACCCTTCCTCTTTGGCTGTCACCGCTCATACCTCCAGTCTGTAATGCAGGCTCTCTGGTTCGTAGTCCCCAAACCCAAACTGAGATTATCTCGAAGGCATCACTATGACAACAGCAGGGTTGTTTTCTCAGGGTACGGTCATAATAGCTTTCTATTCAACAAAACTGCCCCACATTCAGCTCTGTGATGTCCCAGGTCTGATGTGGGTCATAAATAGATATTAAGCAGAACGATCGCAGAGTGTAACAGAGACAGACTCTGGATAATTGACCCAACTGTGTGTCAACATTGATGTTTCTGTTTCCAGACTGCTGAGGATAAGTCAGTGAAATGGAGTGAGAAGCAGAAGATCGTGTACACCGCTCAAACACCTCATGGGGCAAAGAAAGGTGACCAACTTCCCGTCACTTGTGGTCCAGCACCAGCTTGTCTCCATGTTCTGTTTGTGTGTAGACTTAGAAAAGTCTTTTTTTTTTCTTCGCAGACACCAGCTTGCCATTCCCACCCTCATACAGTCCAGAGTATGTGGAGTCCAGCTGGTACCAGTGGTGGGAGAAAGAGGGATTCTTCAGTCCAGAACAACATGTGAGGATTTTATAACACAAGAGCACATGACACTTAAATACTGCTGTCGTTAATTTCACTTCACTTTAACACAGCCTTTCAGATAAATAATATTTAATATAAATTAAATCAAAGCAATTGTGTTTAAGCAACAGATTCTTTAATATGTCACAGAAATGTATCAGAAATGAAATGACGCTCTGAATGCTGTTGTCAACTTTCAGGCTCAGTGTTTCCCAAACTCTTTCTGGAAGCCAGAAGCGTTTCTCGCCACTCACTTCAATACGCTTTTATCAACAAGTAACAGTACAGGGAACATGAGCTGCAATAGTTACCAGCACAGGTGTATTTACACCGTGTCGACTCAGCCGTCAATCCAACACATGTACTGGCGCAGCCGCTCAGAGGCTTGATGGCTTTGGTCTTTATTCTTTTCTCAGTTGACATGCTCCCTTTTGGACACATAATTCATAGATGCAAGAAGATGATACGTGTTTCTGTCAGCCCTGTTTGGTTTCCTGAAATGACAGATTTGTTGATATTAGTGTTGTATGTCTTGTATTTTTAAGATAATTATATTTGCCCCTCCCACCAGCCTGACCGTGGAAATAATGCAAAACTTGGCTTAATCTCAAACAATACCAAGCCAGAAATGTGGGAGTCATTTTTTTAGTCTTCTCTTTATCAGAAGAGAAGCTTCTCTGAACCCAGACCGTTTCTGTCTGCTGTTGAACTTTATTACATCCTGTCTGGACGACCACAACTCTCTGTCTTGCACCTGTGATAAATGGATTGGCTCTTAGCTGCGCTAAGATTTATTAAAACAATATGTACAAGGGTGTTCAGAAAAGACTCTTTGCACAGTTCTTAAGTCTATATGTACAAACAAGGTTGACTATTATTACTATAGTAATAATAATAATAATAATAATGCAATACCACTTTACAATAAGACCATTATAAAGGATTTATAAATGGTTTATAATTAGGTTCTTCATTTGGTTGTTTACATTTTATAAATCATAAATAAACAATTATAAACAAGTTATAACTTGTTTATAGACAGGCTCACTATTTGACACGATCAAGTTAATGCTTACTACTCATTAATCTTACTAATGAGTTACTACCATTTCTAACTGGTAAAAGGAGCCTTATAGTAACTCATTAATGAATGGTGATGTGTTTTAACCTTTCACCAGTTGTACATGTTTGTAAATGATAATAAATGGTTGTGAGAAGAAGAAACATGAAGATGATGGAGGGAGAATCACAGAGATGTGAACAGTGGGACAAAGGAAAGTAAAGAAGGTTGCCACCTGTGTTCTAGCTGGATGATAAAGTCCTAAATCTGCTTAGATATGATCATGTGATCTGCCATAATTTGATCTGTCAAATGAAACTTTCTGACCATTAAGATGCTGATGCTGGTTCATTGATAGTAACTGAACAAACATGTGATGAAGCAGCAGCTACAGATGCTGATGATGGAGAAAACAAAGAAAGCTCAGTAACTAATGAGATCTGAGGCTGAGCAGTACAGAGACATGTGGGCTCACTATTTGGCAAGCAACAGGTCACTCTTTTTATCTAATGTGTTAGAACAGCTTATAAATGATTTCTAAAGTTTGAACAAGCTCATTAATAAACTAGTTATAAACCATTCATAAATCCTTTATAAGGGGGGTCTTGTTATAGAGTGGTACCATGAAGATGCTGATGAACAGTGTGCAGTTGTTCCTGCTGACTCTTGAGCTGTGTCTGTTTCATGTCTCTTCAGGAGAGGTCGTCTCACACCGTGGATCAGACCTTCGCTCTGTGTATCCCTCCACCAAACGTGACCGGGACTTTGCACCTGGGTCATGCTCTGACTGTGGCTGTAGAAGACGCTCTGGTTCGATGGTAATGCCAGCTACATGTGCAGCGTTGTGTGTAAAGTATCAGCGGTCACTAGTGCGTCTGTATAGAGCAGTAATGTATGGATTTGTGATCCATCAGGAAGAGGATGAAGGGCTACAGAGTGCTGTGGGTTCCTGGATGTGACCATGCGGGTATTGCAACACAGGTATGACAGCTTCCTCTCTACTTCCTCTTTCTTGACAGTCTGGGATTTAAAGAAAAGTCTTTGTTAAAACAATTTTCACAGTTGAAAGAGTAAATGTTCTGACTGTTCAAACTGTCCTTGAACAGATCCTCTGCTAATTCAGTCCCTGTGATGTGGGACAAATCCACAGTCCTGGTTCTGTTGAAATGGATTAGAAAGTTCAACAGATGCCGTATGCCAGTGTACGAGGCTTCAGGAGTCTGACTCAGTCAAATCAAGTGCTCCAGTCTTTGGACTGACTCTGCCTGATGAGCTTCATGTCAGCCTCACTTTACTTTGGAATGGGTTTATTCACAGGTTGAGAACTGTGGATTTAGTTCAGCATCACTTCCACTGGACCTGCATCAGGAGATGTTTTCACAGCCAGAGCAGGGCTACAACAAATATCATTAACTTAACTTAATGCATCTAATGCAAAGTCAACTTCAGGAAACTACGGTGGCCCTGAGAGCTCAAAGCACTGCAACTTAAGAAAACACATGCAAATAGACAAAACACAAGCAAATTCAGAAAAAATCTTCGGAAGTGAACGGAAGTGTTTCCAGGGGACACGAAAAAGTGACGAACCGGGCTGGGACACACTTGTTGTTCAACGCCCAATAAACAAGCTGATACGTGTAGCTGGTGAATTAAAGTGAATTATCATCTGTCTAAAACATCATTGAGAAGTAATTGTACCTGCTACGTTTGACCTGTGGGCCTGAACTGTGTGTGCGTGTGCGTGTGCGCGTGTGCGTGTGCATGTGTGTGTGTGTGTGTGTGTGTGTGTGTGTGTGTGTGTGTGTGTGTGTGTGTTAGACAGTAGTGGAGAGGAGGCTGCTGAGGGAACAGGGGAAGCGCAGACAGGACTTCACCAGGGAGGAGTTTCTGCAGGAGGTGTGGAAGTGGAAGAATGAGTAAGTCGTCACGTTCACATCATCACTTCCTGCCCACTTCCTGCACACTTCCTCGCTCACCTCTGTCCCCGTGTCTCCCAGGAAAGGAGAGGAGATCTACCAGCAGCTGAGGAGGCTCGGAGCCTCTCTGGACTGGAGCAGAGCCTGTTTCACTATGGATCCAGTAAGACCACATCAGTGCTGCTTCCTACCATGTCAGACACGTCTTATACTGACGTGTTATCTCTATTAGAAGTTCATTATTTATTTTGATATATTATAAAAGGATTATACATTTTATATATGATATATTTATATTAATAAACCACTATCTGCTAGTGTCAACTTAAGTACTACCAGGGTCTGCTCTTCTTCATTGAAATGTAACATCGGCTATAAGGATTGATGAGTGTGCTCAGACCTTTGAACTGGTTCACTGTTTTAGATTAATGAACATTCAGGCTTTTTTTTGGTTTTAAACCAAAAAATATAAAAACTAGAAACAGTAAAAACAAAGAATTCTGCTGTTTGTAAATTCCTTTTTTTAATTTTTCCTTGTTAAATTGAAGAATGAAGAAAGTTAGTCAGGTGGAAGTAAAGGGAAATTTCAAAATAAAATCCAAGAGGACAGCGTGGCCATTCTATAAAAGTGTAACATTATGTAGCACAGACAGTGTGTTGATCATGTGTTTATTCCTCTGACACGTGAATTTCAGAATAAAGGTCGTAGTGTCGGCTACAACCAACAGCAGCTATAAACAGTGAACATTAGCTTGGTCATGTAGCAGAATATGAAGTGATTCGGTGAAAGAGTGAACAATAATGTGGAAACAGTGGAGACCTCTGCTGGTCACTTTAGATAACACTAGCTGGGAGGGACCACACAGTGTGTTTACATGTTAATTAATGAGGCTGTTAATTCATGATACACAAGTAAATAATACATCACACACTTCAGATGAAATATTTTTCATGTCTTCAAAAAAAACATCTTTTGGCCACTCTTAGCTTTCAGTTTGAAATATTTACCTTTTCTTCCTCCTGACCACCTTTCTTCATTCTCCAATTCAACAAGGAAAAATGAAAAAAAAAAAAAAAGAAAAAGAATTTACAAACAGCAGCATTGGAGTGTTTCTTCTGATTTTATGTTCCTGTTTTTCGTTTTTTAATCCTGACAACAAAAACAGAAAAACTCTGTTTTTATGTTTTTTGGTTTAAAATTAAAGAATCAAACTGCCTGGAAATGCATTGACCATTTTGCTCTGTTTGACTGTGTTTTACTGTTTGACTGTGTTTGACTATGGTTTACTGTGTCTCAGGGTTTCAGCAGGGCAGTGACCGAGGCCTTTGTCCAACTCTGCGACTCTGGTCTGATTTATCGCTCAGAGGGTTTGGTCAACTGGAGCTGTGCCCTGGAATCTGCCATCTCTGACATAGAGGTGATTCAGCTCCACATGGATGTACAGTGTATATAAACAGTAAAGCACGCCCTTCTCCACGGCCACCAGCAGTGGCTCCTCCTCACTCAACAGCTAAAAGCTAGCATCCGCTCATCAGGACTTACTCTCATACTTAGAGAGAAGAGTCTTATATATGATTAGTAGCTAACCTAAGACCTTAGGTATCACTTTATAAAGATAGTCCACTAGTTTTTGACACTGATTACAACAAATCCTTATAAACTAATCGAAATTAACTACCGTTTAACATGGAATAACTCATCAGTATGAGGCCACATCATAGAGATCCCTTCAGTCGCTGTGGAGAGTATCAGTACAAACTCAGTCATCTGCTCTGTGACACACCCAGGTCCCCGCCTTCGCCTGCTGCCAGTGTCCATCCCTGCAGGTGATGGGTCCTTGAGGTGGTGGCTGTATGTTGGTTTTTCAGGCTGAGCCTGACTGGGCCCCATGGGTGAAGGCCCGGCCACCAGACGCTTGCTGCGAGCTCCCCTCCCAGGTCTGGCTCCAGAATGGGGGCCCCGGTTTCCATTTTCTCAGCATTGCGTATCTCTGATACGCAATGCGTATCTCTGACATTGCGTATCCATACAGGGTTTTGTGAATTGCTCATAGTCTGGCCCCTCCCCTGGGACCAATTTGCCTTGGGAGACCCCACCAGGGGCTAATGCCCCCGACAACACAGCTCCCAGGGTAACCGGGACACACAAACCCCTCCACCATGTTAAAGTGGCGATTCTCATGTGGAAAGGAGCCAGTTGAAATAGTATGGGCATCTGATTAGGATGCCTCGTGGACGCCTTCCTTTGGAGGTTGTCCGGGCATGTCCAACTGGGAGGAGGCCTAGGGGTAGACCCAGAACACAATGGAGGAATTACATTTGGCCTGGGAACGCCTCGGGAGGAACTGGAAAGCGTTGCAGGGCAGAAGGACGTCTGGTCTACTTTGCTTTACCTGCTGCCACAGCGACCCGACCTGAGCTACGCAGAAGAAGATGGATGGATGTTTTCAAGTTTTTACTGCGTTATATTTTACACCACTGGAGAAAAACTATGACATCATCATTAAATTCCTTTCACGGTAGAAAAAAGGAAAGGGAAAAAAGTTAGTAAGTTGACCTTGAGTCTGAACCCTCATAAAACAGATGTGACATTTAAACACTGACACTTCTCTTATTTCATAGATAGATAGATAGACCGATGAATATTGGGGAAATTCAATTATCAAGCAGTTCTCACATGTATGCAGTTTAGATTTATCGTCCAGTTCATGAGCCACTTCCTTTGGCTGAGGTGTTGTATAGCCTGATGGCAGTGGGAATAAAGGATCTCCTGAACCTCTCTGTTCTGCAGCGCAGTGAGATGAGACGTTTGCTGCAGCTGTAGCTGCTTCTCTGTCCTGCAAGAATGTTGTGGAGAGGATGGTTGGTATTGTCCAAGATGGCCTCCATCTTACATTGCATGCGTCTCTCCACAACAGTCCTGAGCCAAGCACAGACCCAGCCTTTTTGACCAGCTTGTCCAGTCTCTTTGTGTTCATGTGTGACATGCTGCTGCCCCAGCAGACTGCAGCATTAAAGAGTTACACTGGCCACCACTGACTGATAAAACATGTGCAGCATTTCACTACAGACGTCAAAGGACCTGAGCTTCCTGAGGAAAAAGAGCCGGCTCTGCCCCTTCAGGTAGATGGCATCTGTGTTCAGGGACCAGTCCAGTTTACTGGTCCAGGTATTTATAAGTGTGCACCACTTCAGTGTTCTTCCCTCGAATGTTGAGGGTGGGCCCAGTGCTGCTCATCACTGTCCCTGAGACACAGTTGCCCAGCTTGACCTACTGTGGTCGTCTTGTCAGGTAATCCACAATCCAGGACTTGAAGCAGGGATCCACCCCCATCCCTCCCAGCTTGTCTTTAAGGATCGGGGTTGGATGGTGTTAAATGCACTTGAAAAATCAAAGAACATAATCATGTAACCACCTGGCTCATCCAAGTAAGAATGGTCCGGTGGAGGACTTGTACTTGTAGGCGAACTGTTGGGGTCTAGGGCTTGTCCATTGTTCATCCACCTACTGTGGATTTTTCACACAGGACCATCATTAGTTTTGTTGTGTACGCCTTTGCGGAAACAGCAGAGTGATGAGGGGAAAATTAATTGAAAAGATTTTTATCATCAGGCTGCAGCAAATATGTGTCAACAACTTTCAGAGTGTTGATCTGTCGTCAGGTTGACTCCAGGGAGCTGTCTGGGCAGACCACGCTGTCTGTCCCCGGTTATGAAAACAAGGTGGAGTTTGGAACAATGCTAACCTTTGCCTACCCTGTAGACGGCCACGGTGAGTATCTGTGACTGTCTGGAAATATGATACATGTTGTGCTTGGATGTGGTTTGTTTTGTGTTATATAATGATTTCTCTTTACTCTGTGTTTTAGGTGGAGAGGTGGCGGTGTCCACCACCCGTCCAGAGACTATGCTGGGAGATGTGGCCATAGCTGTGCACCCTGACGACCCTCGATATCAGGCGAGTGCTAATGTGTGAAGAGGGTGAAGTAGTCTTGGATTCTCACAAGTTCAGACAGATGTACTCCTAGTTATTGAATATAAATTATTGATGAATCATCAATCAATATCAGGGAATTGTGCATCACAGAAATATGGCACTATAGATTTACCAGTTTGTTATATTCATCATTGCATTGGGTTCAAGTTGCCACGACAAAAAGGGAGATACACCACGGTTACAATTAATAAAGAACATTTTAATTAAACCAAATTAAGATGCCAAATTAAATATTCTGAGTGTGATATGTGGGAATCAGTAAAATCAGCAGTGTGTGCAGGAGTGAGGTATGTAAGTGCAGGTGTTGTAAGGTTGCAGAACTAAACCTCAGGATTAAACTAAGACAACATAAGCTAACCCTAAACATGGTGTGCCTGTTTCTTTTATTTTAAACCCAAAACATTTTATTGTCAGAATCAAAAAAGAAAGGTCTTTTTAAAAAAAAAAAAGAATCTTACATCTGCTCCACTTCTTCATGCCTTTTAATTTCCTCTTCGCCTCCTTTCCTCCTCTCTCCTTCATTCTTTTCCTCACTTTGTCTTTCATTCCTCCCTTTCCTCTCTCTTCTCCTCAAATCCAGACTTCCACTTCCTCTTCTGTCCTCTTCTTACCATTTTGCCGGGTGGACCTATAGATGGTGATATTTCTCCAGTATCAGAGCTCCATTGATTCGCCGGTCCAGTGCAAACAAACATCAGAACCGGAGGCTGCAGTTTCAGGGCCGTATTTCTAGGACCCTGGAGCCACATAGAGAGTTGACTGACCGCAAAACCGCCATGAAGGTTTATTCCACCCAAACACTACTTTCTGTCTCGTGGTCGTTAACAGTTGCATGTTGGGCAGTGTAACCAGCATAATTAGGTAATTATCAGATAAAATAAAGCTGGAATCATATGCTGTGGCCTTAAAGGTCAGTGGGACCTTTTTAGCCATTGCTCAAGACTACACAGCAATTATGACAAAAATTTCACACAAATGGTTAATATTTTCTATGACTCTGGATAAACAGGGATGTGACCTGAAACCAGTGTGGAGGAGGCATAGATACATAGTTTTTGATACAGTAATAAACAACAACAATAACAAGGAAAGTGAATGACCCCCGCAAGCGAGTGCGACACCGGCAAGTAGAGGTGGAGGATACTGGAGTATGAAAGAACCTCAACGACTCCTGAAGGAAAGAGAGAGACAGAAATAACATATTTATCGACATGTGACTTCTGACCCTTCAATATTCGAAGCCCTGGTTGTAAAGTAGGAAACGGCACTAACGAAAGTGAGCTCCTCTTCGTCAGAGATGACAGATCAGATTAAGGGGTAATAGACTAATCAGTACAGTATGAAATAATATTTATACAGTTATTTAAAGTATAAAAATGACCAAAAAGTAACACTGATGAAAATTTATTACAAATTTCCCCATTGCTCTAATTTAATAACTTAGTAATGAATATAATCACAATAGATTATAACCTCTGGGAATGTTAAATTACTGCAGTAGCCTACAGAAGGCTGCAGTGTCACGACCATGGATGTGTAATATTCACGCTGATATAGAATTTTTTTATTATAAATAAATTAACTGTTGTACTCAGACTCTGATGGTCGTCCATCTGCTTATTGAAGTGCGGTCCTGTCGTCCTCTTCTACAAATGTGGTCCTGAAACAGCAGCCTCCGGTCCTGCAGGAGCACCCTACTCGTCCAATGAGACAGACTGAGGGGAAATGACTCAAAGTTGACGTAGTACTATGAAGCTAACACGCCGAGGGCTCTGCTCTGTCGTTGGTCGTGCTCATGTCCGTCTGCTCTGTCCACTTTGTTCCAGGCTGTTCACGGGAAGCAGTGCAGGCACCCCTTCACCGACAGACTCCTGCCCATCATCACTGATTCTATGGTGAACATGGAGCTTGGAACCGGTGACAGCAACACTCTCACTGACAGACTCAACATCAACATCAGAAGCCTCATAGCTTGATTAAGGCGGAGGGAACGTGTGGATGTTTAAGCTGTGTGTGTTATGTTGTCCACCCCTGGACGTGCTGCTGTGTGTGTCTTGTAGGTGCAGTGAAGGTGACTCCTGCTCACGACCACACCGACTTCCTGCTGTCACAGAGACACTCGCTGCCACGCCTCACTGTGATCAGAGGAGATGGCACCATGACACCCTCTTGTGGACAGTGGCTGGAGGTGCGGTATCAGTATCATACGAGGTGTTGAAGAGATTTGATTAATGTGGATGTTACACTGTTAAAACTGAAAACCTAAGCGGGTTTGTTGTTATGATTTTGTCTCTTCTAAGGGAGTGAAACGTTTTGATGCCAGGCAGCTGGTCGTGGACGCACTGGTGGAGAAGAAGCTGTTCAGAGGAAAGAAGAGTCATGCCATGACTTTACCTGTCTGCAGGTAGAGGAACACGCACACACATCACCAGACTTTTCCTGACTCTCTGTGTTTGCATTTATGTCTCTGCTCATGTTCATACAAAGGTTTTTTTTTGTTTGGTTTTTTTTTCCAGAAAAAGCAGCACAGGATCATTTAAAAGATGTGATTTCTGTTAATTGTACACAACACAGTCTGTCCAGTCTGTAACATTCAGTAACGGTGTATAACAGTGCAGCAGAGTGTGGGCTGATGTGGGTGTGTAATGCTCTACTCAGCTCTGGCTCCTGCAATAGAACCTGGAATACACAGTCTCTATGATATTAAACTGAGATTGCATGAAACATTTAAACTAAGATACTAATACTGGTAATAGAAAATATCAAAAGTAACCACAGAAATATTTTTAAAATGTCATTAATCAGGTGTCACAAAAAACTGCGGGTAACTGTCTTAGAACTAGAATCACCTCCTGGTGGGTGTCTGCCTCCTCCACTCAGACCTGTTTATCCAGAGTCAGAGAAAATATGAACCATTTGTGTGAAACTTTGTCATAATCACTGTGAAGTCTTGAGTAATGGCCAAAAAGTGTTTTGTGAGGTCACACTGACCTTGACCTTTGACCTTTGATCCTTCACCACCAAAATCTAATGAGTTCATCCTTGAGTCCAAGTGAATGTTTGTGCCAAATTACCAAAGTAGTTCCATCATGGTGTTACTGAGATATCGTGTCCACGGCGGACAGACGGACTATCTGAAAACAATGTGCCTCCAGCTCTGACCGGCGCCGGCTTTTAATTACAAAAATATCGAGGGAAAGGCTTCCACTGCAAAAACAGCAAAAACAAAACAAATGAATTATGCGCAACTTGCAAAAGTCACCTGTCTGGTTCACACCCTCTCTCAGAGAGTCTTGTTGACCAGAGGCTTATAACTGCTAAGCCCCTCCCCCTCGACCAGCCAATATCTGATGAAATCTGTCTGTAGCTCTCATGCCAGTTCTCATGCTAAACAAATATAACTTATTAGCAGAAACACATTTTCCCAGTTCAATAATGTCCCAAAACCTTACCACCTACCCAATATCATTAATTCAGTAACATGACCCATGACCCAGTTAAACATGGTTTCAGGTAGCTGCTGCTTCTGTGGAAGAGAGGAGGAACATCAGATTATGGTGACACTTTGGTAAAACGAGATGAGTATGAATAATCTGAGCTGAAGTGAATAACCTGTGACAGAGTGTGTCTCTTTTGTCATACTGCAGTGGATGTGTGTAAAGTTGTGAGCGTAGTTTTAATATGGTGTGTGCACTTTACCATGTGCCGTCTGTCATCAGTGACAAGGTCTTTGTCACACATAGAGATTATAAATACTGTCTGTTATCATGAATTTCTTCAAATTTGGCACAAACATTCACATGGACGATGAAGATGAACTGATTAGAATCTGGTGGTCAAAGGTCAAAGGTCACAGTGACCTCTCAAAACACTTGTTATCCATAACTCCAGACTTCACAGCAATTATGACAAATGGTTGGTTTTAGGTTCAACGTGAAGAAGCAAAACTGTCTGCTTGGTTTATATTGTGAACTTACTCCTACTTATTCCTGAAACAAGACAGTGTGGTGACTGTAACGTGGTGATGTTCTCACATGTTTGTGGATTCCCTCCTTTCTCCCTTCCTGTCTCAGCCGCTCAGGAGACGTCATTGAACCTCTTCTGAAGAAGCAGTGGTTCGTCCGCTGTGATGAAATGGCTAAAAAAGCTGTAGAGGTAAGTTGGTGGCTGTGAGATGTTGATCTTTAGGTCAACTTTTATGTATTTAAGGTTTTGGAGTTGCGTCACGTACAGCATTCTCAGGCTCCATCATGTAAACATGTCATCCTTGAACTCTGACATTTATTAAAACACTCAAATATAGGCTGTGGAGGACGGACAGCTGGAAATCATCCCTCACTACTACACCAAGACGTGGAAGAAGTGGCTGTCCAACATCAGGTAGACTGTCCTGACCTTTGACTCGGACAAAATTCATCTCCTTGTACAGCGGTGTGAGGAGGAACAATGGCGGCGTTTGTGTCATTGTTGCCGGTTTGACGTGTGTGAAATGACACCACTCTGATGATGAATGAGCACTTGTTTCAACACTTGGGTCGTCAACAATGTCCCACTGTTTACTTTGCAGCGACTGGTGCATTTCCAGGCAGCTTTGGTGGGGTCATCAGATCCCTGCTTACCGAGTGGAGCTTCCTAACTGTCCTGTCAAAGAAGAGGTATTTGTATGTTTTAAGGATAATACTGCTGAGAAATGTCATCTTGGTGTATTATCCCGTAACAGTGCTGGACTGACGGGATTTGTTTGCAGCCCTTAACAGGAAATATTGGTATAGAAATGAATGAGTGATTAGATGAATGGATTAGCTAGCTGATGCACTCCCCACATTATACATTAGTGTCAGTCTGTCCCAGGCTCTGTGTGTGTGTGTGTGTGTGTGTGTGTGTGTGTGTGTGTGTGTGTGTGTGTTACTCATGGGGTCTGACAGCTGAGTGGAGACCAGTTGGGGAAAAGGCAGATGTTTGTGACAGCGGTGAGGATCAGGGTTGGAGGAAGTCTTCCAGGAAATGAATATAAGTCTATGTAATGTCTGCAAAAGTTACCTATGACAACATGTGTGTGTGCCTGTTTGTGTTTGTTACAGGAGCAGTGGGTCTGTGGACGGAGCGAGGACGAGGCGCGTCAGAGAGCTGCAGTCAAATATGGAGTCAGGCCGGATACCATCACTCTGACTCAGGGTGAGTCACCTCCACCTTTTCCTGCTGCAGCAAATGAAAACCTTAGGCCAGTCACGTCCACTTGGCATGTGCCAGCTGGTGTAAACAGGAAGCAGATTGTCTGATCACTTGTAATTCGTTATTCATGTTGTATTCATCACTGGTAGTCGAGGCTGATAAGACCCAAATCACGGAGTGACCATGGATGTCTACATCAGCGTTTCCACAAGTCTCCAGTTTAGATGCTTGAAACCTCTGGAGTAATGTGGACAGCAGGAGGAAATGTAGCAGACAAGAGGAGTTTTAAAACTGAAACGTATCGGTGTGGACGTAGCCTTCCGCTACACCAGCCATCACATTCAAGAAAGTCTGTCGCTGTGACGTTGTCAGACGACGTGGTTATAAAATCAGGATTTTAGCAGCAGCTTGAAGTGACTGCTGGTTAACATGTCATCTTAATTGACCACGCTACAGTCACTGTTTTCCACATCATGTCCAATTGTTGGAGGAAAAAAGGTCCAGGTCTGGGCCAGAGTCTAAGTCTAAACATCTTCACCAACACTTAACTTTCTACAAAACTGCACTTTTACTGGAGTCAAAAAAGAATCAAAAGTCCCTTGAGACGATCAGAGCTCGATGCAATAGAATTTATTCTTTTACAAGAACAAAAGCGAGATCAGATCTGGATCTGAAGTGAAGACGGAGAGCCTGTGCTCCATCATATATACTGTAGATCCTTCTTAGGTGGGTTCTCCACATATTTTCTAAAGTGAACCTATCAACGCCATGGAAACAATGGTGTCCAGCCCCACATGGAATTTCCCCACACCAGGCCTGCCAGGGTATAGTGGTGGTGCCAGCTGTCCAGAAGCCTCCTGTCTATCCTCAAAGCCTCCCCTCTACCCAAAACCTAAAGCTCCTGTCAATCCTCAACCCGGGCCTCGCTCTGGCTGCTACTCCAACACCATTGCTCCAAGGGGCTTCAGACTTTTTACTTTATTCCCTCCAGGTTCCATTCTATAACAATTCTACCTCGGTAAAGGCTGGTTCACATACACATTTAACCTCAGCTGTGAGTATAGCTATTTCATTGGATATATAAGTTTAAAATTTCAGTATATTTATAATGCATAGTATATTTTAGTGAAAATTTACAACACAATCAGCTGAGTTTACCACAGGTAAACTCCAGTCAAGGTGTAGAAACATCTCAGAGATCAAGAGAAATGGAGGAAACTGAGTCACAGTGAAGTAATACTGTAAAGTGTCTTTACTGTATTACTTTACTGTGTTACTATATTTCACTTTTTACTTTTTAATTCATTTCCCATTATTTTTATTATTGAGTGTGGATAGATGAGGGGAAAATGAATGTGAATGATTTTAGCATGAGGCTGCACCAAAACAAAATGAGAAAAAATAGACACACATATGTGTGTGTATATAAATATAGACATGTATGTCTTTATTACTTATACCTGCTTTCTCCCTGTGTCAGACCCTGATGTCCTGGATACGTGGTTCTCCTCAGGGCTGTTTCCTTTTGCCATGCTTGGCTGGCCTGAACAGGTACTGCACTTCCTCCAGCTTCCCATAGCGCTCAATAAACAGCCCCGCCCCTTTGTGTTCATACCCCAGCCTTGTTCCCCACAGACCACCGACCTTCAGCGCTACTACCCCAACTCTATTCTGGAGACGGGCAACGACCTCATCTTCTTCTGGGTGGCAAGGATGGTGATGCTGGGCACAGAGCTGACCGGACAGCTGCCTTTTAAGCAGGTATTTAAATAAAGAGAAAGCCAAAATAAAAAAAACAGTCTACAAACACTGATGAATAACAGTGTCAGTCCATGCTGTTGTGTTCCTCTCTCTGTTTCCTGTTCCCATCTTGTCTCTCAGGTTCTGTTTCACTCTCTGGTGAGAGATAAACACGGCAGGAAAATGAGTAAATCTCTCGGAAACGTCATCGACCCGTTAGATGTTATACACGGAGTCTCTCTGGAGGTAGGTCCAGGAGGTGTATTACTCACATCCATCACACTCTATGAATGGGCAGGCTGTGAAGCAGTTTTAGAGATTAAAGCTTAAAGCTCCACATTTTCCTCTTCTTCTGTGTTTTATTTGAAGTGTTGATCCATAAGAAGATAAATTTGTGGTCTGAAGAACCATAAAAACCATATCAATGTAGTTTAACATCACTAAGGATACTAACGCTAAAATATATATAATACACTATACAAAAAACAAGTGAGAAATCATAGTAATGATTTCGGCTTTGCAGCTTTAATAAGTCATTCAAAGTACAGTTTCAATCAAAATTATTCAACCCCCACTGCAAATTAGGTTTATTGGCAAAATGTACAAACTAGCAGCTTTTTGCAATAAACAAATCAAACAAGAACAATTTAATCGACTCAACACAGCTAATATTACAAGTGGTTTCTCCAAATTCAACACAAACCACTTTTAATGACTACTGCAGTCTCAAAATTATTCAACCCCTTCATGACAAGCATCTTTAGTACTTAGTAGAGAACCCTTTTGCTGATATGACCTGCCGCAAACGTGATGCATAGCCAGACACCAGCTTCTGGCAGCGTTCCTGAGGAATCTAAGCCTGTTCCTCATGGGCAAAGGCCTTCAGTTCACTAATATTGTTGGGTTTGCAAATCCCACCAGAGGTTTTCAATAGGGTTCAAGTCAGGTGACTGATGGCCACTCTATGGTAGGTATGCTTGAGATCATTGTCCTGTTGGAAGGTCCAATGACACCCAAGCTTCAGCTTCCTCACAGACGGCATGACATTTTCTCCCAGGATTTCCTGATACTTGATTGAATCCATCTTGCCCTCCACACGCTGAAGGTTTCCAGCCCCAGAGCATCACTGAGCCTCCGCCATGCTTCACTGTAGGCAGGGTGTTCTTTTCAGCGTATGCTTCATTCTTCCTCCTCCAGACATACCGCTGATCCATCGGCCCGAAAAGTTCCAGTTTTGTTTCATCGCTCCACAGAACAGAATCCCAAAACCTCTTTGGCTTATTTATATAGTTTTGAGCAAATTGGAGCCGACTTTTCTTGCGCTTTTGGGTCAGTAGTGGTGTAGATCTTGGAGTTCGGGCATGGAGCCCCTTCAGCGTTTAGTATGCGCCTTACTGTGGAAAGTGACACCTCAGTGCCTGCTGCCACCAAGTCTTGCTGCAGGTCTTTTGAAGTCAGTCGAGGGTTTTTGACCACCTGCCTCCTCAGGACTCTGGTGGCAGCCGTTGATAGCTTCCTCTTTCTGCCACGTCCAGGTAGTGAAGCCACTGTTCCTTTAAACTTTAAACTTGTGAACTATGCTTCCAACTGTATCTCTAGGAACATTCAGTGCCTTTGCTATCCTTTTGTATCCTCTTCCTTGTTTGTGCAAGGCAATGATCTCTTCTCTGAATGTTTTGGACAATTCTCTTGACTTAGAAATGTCACCGTCAACAGTCCAGGTATTTGAGGTGTTCTATCTAAAGCACACCTGATGCAACTAATGAAGCCCTTGATTGGTTGCATCAGGTGTGCTTGAGACCACAACTGATTTGCAAATGTGTGCTCTTATGAGGAATTCTATTCAGGTTGTTGAATATTTTTGAGACTGCAGTAGTCATTGAAAGTAGGATTTAGTGTTGAATTTGGATAAAATCCTTGTAATATTAGTTTTATTTAACTATTTAAACTGTTCTTGTGTAATTTGTTTATTGCAAACACCTGAAAATTTTTAAATTTTGCCAATAAACCTAAATTGCAATGGGGGTTGAATAATTTTGATTGCAACTGTATATAATCATATGACCTATTGGTATCTTGAGTGTGCCATATATAGATCTATAAAGTCCCTAAACTTCTTAGAGTGTGACAGGCCATGGCCTCTCATCATTCAGTCCTTTGGGGGATAACGTTTTACTCATTGAATATCCAGTAAATGTTTTTTCTATTAAAAATGCCATCAATGTTGCCACCACCTCTCTCAGGTGGAGTCACCTTTTCAATGCCCTGGAGCCTAAATGATGAGATGTCATGTTTAAAGTCATTAAAATGTGCTTCTGTTGGGGAATCTCTATCATTTCTGCTTATGGAGCTTTCTGTTTTAATGAATGTGGTGTTTCTCCATCATAGTGTAACCCACAGGGACATTTGATCATGTAGATTACACATGAAGTGGAACATGTGACATCTTTGAGGATGGGGTTTTATTTTTTATTAAGGCGCTGGGTTGCCACAAAAAAAAAGCCCACTCAGAATGACGTCTGTTCTACTTCCCTCAAAAGACATTTTGTTGTGAAACTCTTCTTCTTTTCTTTTTCTTTTTCCTGCCAGAGACTTCAGGAGAAAGTGATGGAAGGAAACCTTCACCCCAGGGAGCGGCTGGTTGCCATGGAAGCACAGGTCAGCTCCATTCTCTCCTATCTTCTTTCTGGCTGACTGAGCACACTCATTACTTCCTCTCTTATCTGCACGCCCCATCTGTTTCCCCACAGAGGAAAGACTTCCCCAAGGGGATCCCTCAGTGTGGGACTGATGCTCTGAGATTCGCCCTTTGCTCTCACAAGATGCAGGGTGAGTGACTGTCATCTCTGCTCACTTTAATTGACGAGGAAAACCATTTGTCAAGAGAACGGATGTGTGAATGTGAGAGGAAGCTGGGGTGCAACTTGAGAGAGAGAGAGAGAGAAAGAGAGAGAGACTGCAGTGAAGAAGTGACAGGACTACAGATCTTTTGTCACTCACTGGTTGCCTGTTCCAGTTTTGCGGATGAGCTGCTCTGTGTTTTCAGTTGTTTTTATTGCAGCTGTGTCACTGCACTGTAACAATGCTTCAATCTGTAATTCCTCCATGAAATATTTGGAGTTCAGAAGTAAAGTCCACTGTCTTCTGCTTGTGCCTGAAAGGATTTACTCCAATGGAATAATGAATGTGTTCAGCAAATTTGAAGTGATTGTAGACTAGGCCTGTGTGTGAAACCTCAGTACTTTTTTGGTATCAACTGAAATATATCTGTGGCACATATTGATATAAGTATTAAAAACTCTTGATTGAGTGGCTCCATTTAAATGAATAAGGGCTGCGTTTTTTCATACAGGGCGAAAGTCGGTCTGAATGTGGCTTTTACTCGTATGAGTAGGGGTACAATATTCAGAAAATCTCAGGACTTGATTCAAAATTGATTCTCGATTTAAAAAATGAACACAAGTAGTTTGTGTTTTGTGTGTCGAGCAAATGAAGCCACATTGGAAATGTGGAAATTGGTTAAATAAAAAAGAAAAAAAAATCTTATATTTCTCTAAGTAAGGTATCAACATTAAAATTATAGTTGTCATTCCTCCATGCTGGTGCCAGTCAAAGTTGGAGCCATATTGTTTTCAGGTTGTCCATCCGTCTGTCCCATTCTCATGGATACGATATCTCAGTAACACCTTGAGCAAACTTCAAATTTGGCCACAAATCAGAGCAATTATGACAACATTTCACACAAATGGTTCATATTTTCTATAACTCTGGATAAACAGGGATGTAGCCTGAAACTAGTCTGAGAGAAGAGGCAGACAACCATGAGGAGGTGATTCTAGTTATATTAGTCCTTTTTACTGTGGGAACAACCAGACACTGGTGCCCTACACCTTTCAACTATTAAGGAAAAACTATTCACTGTAAAAGTCTATTTACCTTCACACACTGTTTTTTTTTCCTGCCTCTTTATCAGGAGAAGACATCAGTCTGTCCATCTCTCAGGTCCTCAGCTGCAGACACTTCTGCAATAAAATGTGGCAGACGCTGAGATTCACACTGGGAGTGATGGGTGACAATGCGGCACCAGTGGCAACACTGGAAGAGGTACTGGAAAGAACCCACAGAGCCTGTTGGAGTGCATTTTTATCCTTAATTTTAAGTATATAGTTGTACTGTTGTTGGAAAAAGGTTAAGCTTGTCTTTACATTAATAAGATATTAGAACAATACATGCTTTCTTAGACGTTCGGGGCCTGTCCCTCTTTGGTTTCAGAGGGATTTCTAACACTAGTCGGAAGATTTTTATTGCACTTAACGTATTAAGTTGTCAACACACACACAGAGTCAGATGAGGCCTGATTTGTCGTATGTATATAGAGCAAAGTGGCACAACCAGGAGACAGATGCAACATGGTCAGAGAAGGAGAGCTGGTCATCAATCATGACACCCAGGTTTCTCACAACCTTGGTTGAGGTGAGAGAAGAAGAGTCAATGAGACCACGGAGTCATTTGGTGGGAGTGACAGGAATAGCTGGGTGTCGTCTGCGTAGCAGTGAGAATCCAATGTGAGCAGATAATTGGACCCAACGATGTGGTGTATATTGAAAAGAAAAGGGGCCCAAGCACCAAGCCTTGGGGCACCCCTGGGGGGAGGTGATGGGATATCGATGTTTGTCCTAGTCATGACACATTGAAAGAACACCCAGTGAGGTAGGATTCAAACGAAGATTGCGCTTTGCCTGAGAAGCCCATATCAGAGAGTACATACAGGATGTGGTGGTTTGCCGTGTCAAAGGTTTGCAAAAAACAGAGGACTGAGCTGCTGCCCTACCTGTCCCTAAGGCTTCTGTCAGAGATGACAGGGCAGCTGGATTTACGCCATTTTCTCTCAGCAGCTCTGAGATAAGTCCGCAGCTTTCGGACGGTATTCATCAGCCATGAGTGAGGCAGGTCACAGGCTATCCAGACATGAGCTCAGTGAAGAGCAGGGAGACTCTTTGGCATCATAAAAGACATTAAAATTCCTTTGAGTGGATCTACAGTGACACATGAAGGAGGCCCAGCTGAAGGAATCTGTAATGTAACTCTATTGAATATGTTATATCACAGTTTTTCCCTTTTCTCAATTTCCAGACCACTCCTCTGAGCAGCATGGACCGGTGGATCTGCTCCAGACTCTACAGCACAGTAGTCCAGTGTGAGCAGGCTTTTGAAGCCTATGAGCTACACACCGTCACATCTGCCCTGTACTCCTTCTGGGTCCACAGCCTGTGTGATGTCTACATGGTGAGAAGCAGAACTTTGATATGGCATTACGGGTACTCTTTGATGTCATCAAAAAAGGACAGGTTAGAGATGAGATCCTTGCTTGTTTCCTTTGTATCAGCAGTAATCTGCTTACTGTCTGAAGAAGAGGGAAGATATATTTACCTGATTTATTCACGGCAACAGTGAGGCTCAGTCACAGGGTGTCAAAGACCGATGTAAACACATTAGCCTAAATAAAACTGATTTGTGTCAGTAGTTATCCCAGTGTGGAACCATATCTAGTTGTTTGTGATTTCCTTTGCTGTGTGTGTGTGTGTCCTGTAGGAGTGTGTGAAGCCTGTGCTGGTCCAGCAGGATGAGGGCCCGGCGGTCCAGCCCGACACAGAGCACAGAGCGAGGCAGGTGGCCCGCAGTGTCCTCTACCACTGTGTGTCCATGTCCCTGGCCTTGCTCTCTCCTTTCATGCCCTTCATCAGCGAGGAGCTGTGGCAGAGACTACAGCCATACAGACCCGGAGCTGCTGCCCAGACCAGCCTGTGTTTACAGCCGTACCCCTGTTCGTCTCAGCTGGTAGGCCCGCAACCATCAAACCTCCTCACAACCACGCCAGATTTACATGTTGGAAGTATTTACACTGGTTCAACCACATTTAAAAACAAATATGCAAAACAGTTGCTGCATTTCTCTGAACACTTCACACAGTCAGCACAACAGCAGCCAATGTGGACTAAACTGTGGATCACTTTTCATTGCTTTGACACAAAATACAGGATTGTTGTTGGTGGAATTTAGTATCGGACATTTAGATTGTACAACATACAACAGCACACCAACACTGGGTAGCTCCTCTGGTCTTCATGTCATGGATCCAGCAGATGTTGAAACTTTCCTCTGAGACTGTGCTCCATGTTGACATGATGCATCACGTCATCAGTAGCATGAATGTGCGGGTTTTTCTGGGTTTTTGTTTTTGTTGTTGCTCCATTCTGAGTAAAAACTCTAGAGACTGAGTGTGAAAATCCAGGAGATCAGCAGTTTGAGAAACACTCAGACCTACAATCATGTCACAGTCACTGAGTCACAGTTTTCCTCATTAACTGAAGCTCCTCACCTGGATCTGCTGCTGCCACATGATTGGCTGATTGGATAATTGCATGAATAAGCAGGTGTACAGGTGTTCCTAATATCAATAAATAAATAGTTATAAGTTATAACTCTGCGTGTTTGCTCTTGATGATCTTCCTCATGAATGTCCTCTAGCCGCATTTTCAACTTTCCTTGTGTTTTAGCTGATGTTTTTATTTTTTGATTTTTTGACCTCTCCATCCCACCAGACTCACTGGCATTTCCCTGAAGAGGAAAGAGCCTTCCTGCTGGTCCAGGAAGTGATCCGAACGGCCCGCTCACTACGAGCCCGGTGCGGCATGACCAAAGAAAAACCTGCCAGTGAGTCATTTAACAACTGAAAACAACCATTTCATGAGGTTATTGATAAATTGATAGATGCATGGATTCCTTGAATTATTTTCATGGTGCTTGTTTGTTGTTGGTTTCAGTGTGGGCAGTGTGTTCACCCAGCCAGGCCCAGGTCCTCCTTCACTTTGGGTCAGCTGTTTGGACCTTAAGCCGGATCTCCAGCCTCCACATCTACTATCCTCATAGTGTGGACAACCTCCACTCCACTCCTCCACCTGAAGGAAGCCTCATCGGTGTGGTGGACCACACTTGTCAGCTCCACCTTCACGTACAGGTGAGTGGGATTTTCAGGTCAGATTGTAATATCAGACTCCCAGTTAAGTGATTATCTGAAAAAATTATAAAAAAAATAAAATGCCTGCAACACAATTCAACAGCACCACTAACTGCAGCTTCCAAAGTGACCATGAAGTTGTATGAGCATCTGTCCAAAGCAGTTTCAATAAAGACTGAACATCATGACCTCCATTTATTCCAGGATTGTATGATTTGACTGTATTAGTTTTAGCCATAATTACCAGAAATTGATTGAAATGGACATAGCATTGGCTTTGCAATGTGCTGACACAACATTGAGAGAAGGCACATCATTGTGCTGTTGTGTTCCACTCTTTAAGGATTTCCAGGATTGTGTCTGACAAACAGTATCATGTGACTTCCTCTCTCAGAGTGGAATAAATGTGGACAAACAGATCCTGCAGATCTCCCAGCGCAGAAACAAGCTTGTTCCAAAGCTGGAGGAAATCCTCTGCAGGGTCCAGTCTTCAGACTACCTGACCAAGGTTCCTGCTCACGTCAGGCAGACGATGGACAGTAAGGTGAGCACTGGCAGTCAGGTGCAAGGAATCTGCTGTGGGTCTGAACCAGTGGAAACATTTAGGTTTTTGGTCACAACTCCCCAATACAAGACAACGAGAAAAATTTGTGGTGATTCTACCCCTCCGAAAAGCTTTCATCACCGTTATGTAGTAAATAATCTGACACCAATGAAAAATGTACAACATTTTTTTTAATCCAAATGTTTAGGTTTGGGATTATCAAAATATGAAGAACATGAAAAAACCTGTAATTTTCAAAATAAAGATTATACAGAACAATAAATACCTAAATAACTTCAACATTTTCACATTGTAAATAACTCTCATTGTAAGGCTGGTGCTCATCAACACAAGTAAAGCCCCTTTAGTAGGTTTACTGTAGAGTGGTTCTGGTAACATAGTGATTTTCTCTCTAGATTTGTCGACTTTTAAAAACCTTTAGCTTCTTTCTTTCATAATAGCAACGTATGTAGAGTCTCTTTGGACTGACCTTATCTCATTTCCTTCTCAGTGAAGAAGCTCTCATGTAGCTCTAGACTGACAGTGTTCAGTTCCCTAAAAGCCTGGGGCCCCAAGCCGTTGCCTGCCTTGCCTGTTCACAAGCTGCTTCTCTGATCATATAATTATTTGTGTCTTAGTAATGGTATTTATTTTACTATAATTCTACATGGTCGTTTAATTGAATGCTAGCAAATATGTGCAATGTGTGAAAGTTTTTTTCCATGTGATTCATATTTTTAACCCTTCCTTGTGTGCAGATGTCAGCCTTGCAGCAGGAACTGAAAACTATTGAGGAGCAGCTGAAGGTGCTGCAAGAGACTCAAACAAAAGAATAACTACAGCCAACAGGCATAACAGTAACTGTGTGGACTGCTGGACATCAGAACTGAAGAACTTGATGAATTATTTATAATGTTGTCTGAGCCTGAGATCTCTACACTGCTTGAATGAATGAGACATTGCGTAATATCATTAATATGTTGTTCGCATAATGCACATAATGTTACTGTCAAACTCTGTCACTGCAGCACTGCACTGTGTACTTCACCTGCAGGGGGGGTTGTGTCAGGCTGCAGGTATCCATGGAAAGGGACGAAAATCTATTTTGTTAATGCACAAATGCGATTATGGATGTTTTCATCAGCTCCTTAACAGCAAGTATTTGTGTCCTGTTGTGGCCTTTCAACTGTGTGGTCATCATTTTTAAAAGGAATGTGTTTTTTTCCGAAACTTGACAAAGGATTTCCTTGTTGGGGAGGGGGGTGTTTGAGCCAGTCCTTGCAAACATTGGGCAGGTGGCAGGGTACATCTTGGACAGGTCACAGTCAGTCACAGTCACAGGGCTGACATGAGTTACCAAATAACCTAACTAACCTAACTACCATGAGGAAACCAAAGCACCTGGACAAGTGCAAGCACAGGGAAAACATCCCAAAAGTGAAATTGCAGTGTTGTATCAGCCAAATCACATCAGTCACAAAACAAATGAAATAGATTTAATAATCAGAATATAATTTAAGAAAAATCCAAATACATGGTAAATATATAAATTAAATACATAAGATATGTGCGCGTGCCTAGCAACCAAGCTCTGCTAGCTTTACATTAGCCGCATGTTAGGTCTTAAATTACATTTAGTTAGGTCTTAAATATGTAAGTCCATTTACTGCTTCCTTCGTTGCTTTTTTTTTTTGTTTTGTTAAAAGAGTGAATGAAGTTGTGACGGTCTCCGCTGAGACAGAGGAGAGGAGAAGCTACTAGCCCTCTCTCGCTGTCACTTCTAGTCGCGTTGCTCTCCTCCCCAGTAATGTTAAATTTAGCACAGAAAGAAA
>NW_019525505.1:49224-88049 GCF_002814215.2 Seriola lalandi dorsalis
AATCTAATGTCAGTTACTGTTACAGGTCTATTATACACTGGTAACACATTTTGTACCCTCTGGGGTTCCTCGCGTCCAAAAAAGGACACACAAAGAAAATGCTATAAAATCATCACATATCAATAATTTTTTCTGCTTTTTTGTTGCATACATCTCTTAAACCACTTCAGTTCTGCTCAAACCTACCAAATGTTTATTAGTTTTCAGGATTTTAACCCTTTAAATGCCAGTTTGAAGACATGTTGCCTCTTGAATCTCAGAATATGAGATATTTCCCACATAATACATGATGGAGGGATGTGACATTGTTTTATATCAGAGTCTTTTATATCAAGACATTTCTCAAAACCAGAGTATGATCAGGGTGACTTTTGAACACTGGAAATAAATCATGTACTCATCCCGGCAGTAGCCCCCGTGGCACTCTAAATTTCCCTGGAATTTTCTAGTTATTATTATTATGTGACAGCAAGCAGTTTTATAGAACGAAAAGTGAAATTGTTAGGGATAGGACTCCGGCTCAGGTCGGGTGTTACACGGGTCAATAATCCGGAAGTGCAGTTTTGTGTAGTCAATTGAAAAATGCCGTCATCAGAGGAGGCAGCCTGTGGTGGACACAGCTGGAGTATGAGAAACTGAACCAGGGCAGAGGACGGGACTTCTCACTGCAAAGCGTCACCGTGGATACACATGCCGGTGGCGGTGTAACATTTGTAGCGGAGCACACACCGCAGCCTGCTAATGCTAGCAGGCTACTGATGTCGGATAAAATAGCCGAACTGGGAGAATAACGTGAACCAAAGGTGGAGGTGCAGGCATTGGTGGAGACGCTGTATACCCAAACAGAGATGTGCAGTGAATGTGACACCGAGGGAAATGTAAGGGTGGCACCACTAGCTAACGTTAGCTAGCTAGCCAGCTACCCGGTCAGCGCTGCAGCCTGGTGCGAGTCTCGTGTCCTTTCGAGATGCAAGCCGCACCGACTCGTTCAGACTGGCATGTGAGAGGTGAGTGAGACTGGCTTCAGCTGCTACATCCATGTCTCCGCTCAGGACGGCGCATGAATGGAGAAAACCTTCACTGCTGCTGCTCGGTGTTAGCCAGCCAGCTAGCTAACAGCTAGCTTGCTCTTAAAACATTCTCTCTGATGCTCGGAGATGATTGTAGAGATAATCAGGCACCGGCTGCATCTTACACCCATCGTGTCCTGTGTTTTAACTTAGCTAGCCGATAGTTTGATGTCAGCTAGCTTGACACCTTCAAAGAAGTATGTGAAGCGTAACAGCTGAGCTTCATCTCGACAGACTAGACACCTGCTGTTCGCAGTGTGGACACTTGCATCAGTTGAAAGTAAATTGTATTTAGTGCTAGCAAACTCAGAGGCATCGCCTCTCAGTCCTCACTGCATGTCCACAGTGTAGTCCTGCGGAGTGTTAGCCGGATGGTACAGTGCCTCTGTGGGTCCGTGCCGCAGGCTCCTCTGAATGATCCTACCAGTCAGCTCCACGTTGTCTGACGGAGGAAGGAGGGGGTTAAAGAAGAATAGAGTTTCAGCTGGTACAGTTTGTGAGAGGAGCAACAGTTCCCTCCCTCTGCCCACCATCTCTCCTTGTCCACAGTCAGCTCCTCTTGTCTGCAAGGCTTAACTTACTACAGCGTTGAAGGGGAGGCATGGCAGGTTTGTAAGCTGATCCGAGTTCAGGTACGGTTAGTTTTACCCTTTATATCCCTTAGCTTCTTGATAGGCGTATAATCTCTTTAGACGTCTGGTTTCTTCTGTCCCCGACACTTCCCTAAGGACTTGAAGTATTCTGACTGTGTCTCTTTTCCCTTCCCTCATGTTTTTACTTGTCTACATTAGTTGATCCATTGTTACTGTGTGTCTGCATGTAGTCTTTTGTGTTTTCAAGGTAAAAACAGTACCTTGTTTTCATTTCTGAGTCCATTAACTTTTTCAAAACATTAGTAAAATATGCATTCAGTTACCAGAGGTAAAACCAATGCAGCCCAATACAACAGTCCTGATATAAATCCGACCTACGTGAATGTTGTAATGTTAGGTTTTTGTTGAAATTGTTAGATTTGTATTGATTCAACAGTATGGTTGTGGTTTGTGCTCCAGTTGCATTATATCACAGAAAATTAACACTTAAAATCTTAATTAAGGGCAGATTTACTGAAGGATCCAGGTATTAGACTGCACTGGTTCAAGCTAGGTGTACCTAATAAACTGGCAACTGAGCATATATCATGTAGAAACATCCTTGAATACATTTCTTCTGTGAAGAACACCTCTTACATTTCTCATGCAGATGCATTTTATGAGATTGTTTTGTTTTTGAAGCAAAGCAGGTGGTTTGTCGATCGATCAGTTATTGATATATATATTAACAGACCATTAATCAGCCAATAAATTGCCCTAGTCATTTTCCAAACAAAAACTAGTTCCAGCTTCGCAAATGTAAAGATTTGTTGCTTTCCTTTGCCTCATGTGAGTGTTTTGATATATTAATATTTTCTGGGATTTTATAGACTAATTGATTAATTGTTGATTAAAAACATAATCAACGATCTATAAATAGTCAGAATAGGGGTTAGTTGCATTCTTGGAAAAAATAAATCTCCATTCAATAGCCTGGAGATGGTGATTTAAAAAAAAAAAAAAAAGACCCTTATAGTTGTGTGTTGGCTGATAAGTCTTAAAAGATATCTGATTATTTTATCTTTTTATTACATAAAACTGTTACAAGTTACATGTCACAGATTAAACAAGAAAAAGTTGGAACATTGATGGGATTTGTAAAAACTAGAGCTGAAATAATTAGTTAACTGATTAGTCAGTCAAGCTAAAATTGTTGCGTTGATATGAGGATTTGTTGTTTTAACCTGAATATCTTTGGGTTGTGTTTGGTTGATAGGAAATGTAAACAATCTGAAGTTGCCGCTTGAGGCTCTGAGAACTTTTGATTGACATATTCACAATTTTCTGGTGTTTCATAGACTAAATGATTGAGAGAGAAAAAAAAACCGTCTTAATAATGCGAATAATCGTTATTTGCAGCCCCAGTGAAAACTACACTTTATTTTGAAAAATGTGTGTGAAGACCTGAGTTTAAGGCCAGTTGTCAATATACTGTATGTGAATTTTGACTTATTTTTTGATCGTCTTACTGACAACCTTCTGCACTATAAAGTTTCTAAGGTGATGGTGACAGCAAGACAACCAGGTCTGATATGTTAATGCCCTGCAGAGTTTGTCTTGTCCCAGAGTGGTGAAGCACAGCCAGAGAGCCAGTCCTAATCAGAGCATCTGTTCCTTGTAGTCAAACATCCATCCTTACAAGATTATTGTGGGCCTATATTTATCGGCACTAATTGGTTTAGGCTTTTCTAATTCAGAGGAGCTCCGGTAGAGGAGCTTCCTTCATCCTTCCATCAGTTTACAATGACGAAGTACAAAGTAAACCTTTTCTGTTGACGCTCAGTTGTAGTTTTGTTTGACTGGAGTGTTCTGTGTAAGCTTTTCAACTTTGGTACTGGATCCTGTTTGTTCATGGGAAGTTGGACTTTGACTGCGCAGCAAAATTTCAGGTATCGACTAACTCACTAAATAGAGGGCTAATTTAAAGGATCTGTTCAGCCAAATTATACAAAAAAGTGATGTTTAGCCAGACTTGAAGATCTCTAGTCTCTGAGATTTCTGCATCTTCCCCAATACAACGATTCAGCTCTGAATGTCTTTGTGTGTTTAGTGCAGTCCTTCTATCCCTGCGACAACTAGTCAAGTCAGAAGGTGTCACTAGTTGCCATGGACAAATCGGATGTCGTCAAGATGTGCAGATGATGCTAAATCTACACGAGAATGTGGATAAAATATCTGCTATGGGATTTGTGATGAAGCCAGAGTCTGTAGGTGTCCAGTCATTGTGTTGGGATCCGTCACAGTAGCCTTTCATTGCGTTGATATAATCTTGTCCAGTCAAGATCACTCACCTGTGACGTGATGGTTATGATGCAGCTTGATTGTTTACATTCTTGTAGAATGAACCTGTTTCAGAGTGGCTGTTTATGAAACACCCACCACAAGGTTTTCCTCACAGTTTCACTTACACTGGGGACGCACATTAAAATTGTTGAGCTGATGAAAAATGTGAATTAGACGTGTTCACTTATTGAACCACGATTGACCAAGTCTAGCTAATGTTATAATCCATCTTCAGATATTAGTGCAGAGCCATGGATCACCTGAATTCCACCTCACTGGGGTGTTCACACTCCAACAGCTCTCTGAACAGTTGATGGTCCCGCTGCGGTCGAAAAGTCTTTTTTTCTTAGGACGGTTCCAAACTGATTGAAATGACCTGAAGTATCTGAGCAGCAGCCATGATAAGAACTGGGGCTGGTTTCACACATATATTTCAGATAGGTCTGTAGTGTTACCTCTGACCTCTGAGCAACATGAAGACTGTCTAATGTTAGTCAGACTGTTTCACAATTATATATATTTGTGAAATTATATATTTTTTTTATTTTGGAAAAAAAAAAAGTCTTAATTTACACAGAATTCATTGCACCACAGTCCTGCTCAAGATAGTCAATAATCATCAATCATCAACAAAATATAAATGTCTGTTTCAAAACCCACTCACTTCTACTTAACAAACGTATAAAAAAGTAGAAACTTTTTATAGTCTATTTATGTCTGAATATAATTCATTCTGGCCCTTTACTCTGCTCCTTTTTTATTGAGCTATTATTTGAATGGCTCAACTCTTTGTACTTGTTCTTTCATGTTATTTTATTTCAGCATTTTAATCCCATTTGTTTTGTGGTTGTATTTAGGGAAGGATTATTTATCATACATGTTATAGATAAAGTTGGTTTAAAAAAAATTTCAAAGAAAAAATGCAGTTGGATTCTTTTCCTTATGAATTCTGCTTCACATCTTTGCTTCACCTCCTGATGTTTTCCATCGAGGTCGAAGACAAGTGGTTACAAAAGGAGATTATTTAGACTTTTTGTACATATTTTTTTTATTTTTTTAAATTTCTTTTCCTTTTTCTGCATGGATTGCAAGTTAACAAGGCAGTCTGCACTGTTGTAACGTTTCTTGTACTCCCTGCAGGAAAGTTTCTCTTTTTAACATAAACATCTACAAGAGCCCTTGTTAGTAATAGAAGCCAAATGTTAAATGTTGACTAAACACAAGCATTCAGAAAGTCTTCAGCCATCACTTCCCCCCCAAAACCCATTTGTTTAAAGTTTGTTATACTCAAGAAGACTCGAGTCTGTAATCACTGCAAAGGTGCGACAACTGAGTCCTGAGTAAAGGGTCTGAATTCTTATGTTAATGTTATATTTCAGTTTTTCCTTTTTAATAAATTTGCAAACATGTCTAAAATTCTGTTTTCACTTTGTCGTTATGGAGAATGAGTATAAAAAATAGATTTAAATGATTTTAGCATAAAACTGCATAATGACAATGTGAAAAAAGCGAAGGGGTTTGAAGACTTTGTGAATATACCAAAGTCTCTGCTCCCGCTTCATTATTTAAAGTTCACATAAGCTGCATTCATTCTGCTGATTATTTGTTTTCCTACTGTTTTCAGGATGATGGCTGAAGGATAACACACAAGCAGTCACATTCCCTCAACCCAAAGTGACCCCACCCCCCCACCCCTTTTTTTTTTTAAACTTCCATCTGCACTTTTGCAACCTCCCTTTGCTGAACTTCTTTGAGTCCTGTCTCAGCTCATTGCCCCGTCTACTTGGGATTTCATGGAATCCACATATTCATTTTAAAATTGACAGTCGTACTCCTGACACCTCCTCGCCAAAAAAACAGGATGATCTCAAATCTGAAGTAATTACAATGTGACTGGATATCAACTTCCTGCCCATCTGAGATTGCCACCTCAGTCTGTAGGATTCTCATTCTGGTTCCATCACTTGTCCCGTACTTGCAGCCTTTTTCACAACCCCATCCCTTTTTCTAGTGTCATTGGGCCATGGTTCGCAAGAAAGGTTCTCTTATACTATGCGGTGCTTTCCTGTTTGTTGCCTGGAATGCTTTGCTTCTACTTTATCTTTGGGGTCGCCCTCCCATCGGCCGCCTCGGAGAAGGTGGTGGAGCCGAACCAGGAGGAAAGGAGGAGTGGGGCGTGGGCAAAGGGAAAGGAGGCCAGGTCAACCTGGCCGGAGAGGTGATCCGGCTGGCGGAGGAGGTCGAAGTTCAACTTGAGACTCAGAAGAAACTACTGAAGCAGATTGAAAGTCACAGGGCAGTGTGGGTTCGGCAGAAAGATGTTGGGAAAAGAGAAACAGATGATACAAAAAAAGTCAAAGAAGAGGTTGTCCACCAGACATCGAAGCCTCCACTTCCTGCCAAAGACGGTGTGGATGACAGGGCCCAAACTGAAGTACAACGTACAACACAGAAGCCAGTTCATACAGTAGCTCCACACTCTAAGTTAGAACAGG
Source organism: Seriola lalandi dorsalis (assembly GCF_002814215.2). NCBI lineage: Eukaryota > Metazoa > Chordata > Actinopteri > Carangiformes > Carangidae > Seriola > Seriola lalandi. The sequence continues at coordinate 55,705 of NW_019525505.1, forward strand.
ACCAGGCCATTGAAATAAAGGAAGAGATTGTTGATAAGAATAAATTGGTGACTTCTGTTGCCAGCCCAGATGTCATCATTCCCATTCTTGTTATTGCTTGTGACAGAGTGACAGTAAAACGAAGCCTCGACAGACTGATACAGTACCGCCCTTCACCACAACTATATCCAATCATCGTCAGCCAGGACTGTGGCCATGCCGAGACCGCTCGTGTGATTGCCTCATATGGAGATCAAGTGTCGCACATAAGCCAGCCAGACCTGTCGGACATCAGAGTCCGGCCGGAGCACAGGAAGTTCCAGGGCTACTACAAAATTGCCAGACATTACCGCTGGGCTCTCAACCAAGTGTTCAACACTTTCTCCCACACTACCGTAGTCATAGTGGAGGATGACCTGGAGGTGAGTGCTCTTGGACTTCTACCTCATTGTCCTTACATAACCATGCATCACCGTAGGCATTATCATCCCTGATAGCTTGATTTTGTGCCATGTTGCTTTTTATCCGATAGTTTTTTTATTACAAACGCACATATAGGAGAGGAGAGAGAGGAGGACGTCATTATAAATGTTATCTGAGACCACCAGGATACCCAGATAGGTCACTCTGGTTTGACTGGTTTTCTGTGTTGGGATGTGCTCAGTGTGTCTTAAATAACCAGTGTTTGCATTTTCTTTGGCCTTGCCAACGATAGCTCTGACAAACTTAGACTCTGTTGTCATCTTTGGTATTTTAATTGATAAGGTGCTTGTGGTTTGTTGGTTCATGCCTTTTCTCGTGTATATTTCTTTTTATAAACACTCAACTTTAGTAGTATGTCTACTCTTCATTACACTTTATCTACAAATAAGCAGATGTAGTGACTCATGGTTTACCTACAGACTCTCAGCTACTGTACCTTGCTACCTGACTACTCCTACTGGTGTGTATGGTTTGTCCAGTGGTTGTTATAAGTATGCAGTGTCTTCAGTGGAGTTTCACTGCCTGCCATCCTCAAGTGTAGAGAGAAGTAGACAAGTCGAGGGACGGACAGCGGTAAGAAAGAAGCAGATGGCTAAGCATGTCAGAAGGCAGAGAAATGGATTAGGGCTACAACTATCAGTTTCTATCAGGATCAGTTTCTGAACAGTCATATTTTTCATTCCACTGACTGTAATCAGAGATGTGAATATACTAAATTGATTTACAAATAGTGTTGACAGACACCACTGTCCCATGAAAAATGGAGAAGCTGCTTACAGCTGGAAAGAATAAATCAAAGTGTCGACTTGTGAGACAAAAGGGTCTTGAGTTCAAGAGTAGACGGGGCAAGGACTGCAGTGGACATGAGCATCACTCACCTCATCACATCCTGGGCAGATGATTGTTATTCATTGTTATTTTGGGATTGATTGATTATTGTTATTCTGTCCACACACAAAATTGATCACGAATCATGAAGGAAATCGATAAAGAATCAGACCCGATAAGCAGAATCAATATCTGCATTGGTATCAATAAAATCATCAATTCTCAACTCTAGTGGTGATATTGATGCACAGACACAAACTCAGTCTAGACAAGCTTATTAGCAAAGCATTTTAAAAAAAGTCAGAATGTTTTAACAGTCCACAATAGAATTGCTCATCAGGGTTTTTCTGATTCTTCGCTCTCCTCTCAAGCTGCTTTTCCATTAACCTGCAAAAAGAATGTATACATTTAAGTCCCATGACATGCCATGAGTAGTCACATGACATTGGGGCATGATCCTGCAGGTGCTGGGGGGGGGGGGCTATTGCTTTGCCTAACTCATCAAATGTTGAGAGGGTCATTCTGAAGTTTTGGATCCACAGGAGCTCTGTAAAATCATTGCAGACTATGCTGTACCAGAAATCCCTGATATGTGGCCGCTGCCAGGTACAAGGGATTTGACTTTTGACTTACATGCACCACATCGCCTTCGATTAAATACTACAACAGCAACAGCGGATGCAATAGAAATCACCGTCCCAACACTTATCAGATGCTCGAAATCCATTGCCATGTTTAATTGGAATGATATCGCCAGAGGAGAAAACCCAACCTCACCGTGTTTTGTCAACTTTTCAAAACAAGAAAATTGCTTCTATTTTGCGCAAAACTGCAAAGGAAATCCGGCTGAAGACCTCTCTGTTTCTTGGAGCTGTCATGTCCTCTGCATAATAGAGAGTCTGGATGTACCATGGCTAGCTGTGTAGCATAGATCTACAGTGAGTGCATCTAGGAAATGCACTCATTTAGCATAAAAACTAGAAGAAGGGGCAAACGGCTTTCCTGGCTCAGGCTAAAGTTAAAAATATGCCAACACCTCTAAAGTTCACTATTTCACAGAGTGAGTGTGCGGCTCTCCAGAATCTTGACATCGCTGTGTTGTTGCCAGGTTTGGTACCAATACCAAAAACAGTGCCTACTGACTATCTACCATTTCACACTATAACTGGAGACACTGCACAGAAGTACAGAGTGGATGGATATGCTGTTGTTCATCAGGAAATAGTTCCAGCATGCAACTCCATAAACAAAAAAATAATGTTTTTATGTAAAGATTCAACAAATGAGATACAACATGTTACTCAATACGTTTAATACACACATATTAGACTGATATCCATCTTCTCACTAAATATCAAAGAAAAGACCTAACACTTCTGTCTGGCAGGATTGAGGAGGTTGTGTAGCCTTTCCATGGTCAAAGTGTAATTACATGTGGCTCACAGTGAAATGTGGGTTAATGATGACGAGCTGGTTGCATAGGTTCCACATTTGTCTTAAGTATTCACTGAAGACTGTTTCCTCAAAATGTGCAGCAGCAGCAGCTTATTCAGACTGTGACTGACTCTACCCAGGAGCCTTTTTAGAGTGTTGTCACAAAGCCCAGAGTGGATGCCAGTCAGAACTGTTGCATGGCTTGTATATATCCTTTTAACTGCAGAGGGTGGTGTGTGTGCTTTAGATCACAGCAGAAATGATAACTGCTACATGGCAGAGAGAACAGATATTAGATAATGATCATCTGTAATCAGCTGTAATTCTGGGGATTGAAACTGATGATTGGATTATATGTGCTGGCACTGATCAAAGAGGTTGTCAGTGAGTCTGTAAACTTCTCTCAGAGGCCAGAGGTGGATAAAAAAAACATCAGAGTGAACATTCGGCTGGTAAAAAGTGCTTCAGCAGCAGGAAATAAGTTACAGGAAATTCAAAGTAATTTTGACTTGAACCAGGAGCTTGAGGGAGAAACTGTGCCCTGTAAATCAGCAATTATTTTGCCAGTGAGCAAGGAAAATCTGGGTTCGCTTATGTAACTGTTCTCCACTGGTTTCCTCTTTTTTATTACTGATAACTCACTGTTTGTTTGGCTAATCTCTCTTTAAGTTGACAGAATCAAAGTTCATTTAAACACCAGTGGGCCCATCATACAGACTTATTATGTGCAGCCTAGTCGGCTTAAACAATTTGTGCATTGTTTAAATGCACAAATTTCATTTTTGTAATGTTTTTGAGGACATACAGGGAGAGGGAGAGGGGGGGGGGGGGGGGGGGGGGGTGATGTGCAACAAATGTTCCTGGCTGGATTTGAACCAGGGAGACATGGACAATCTCTTAAACCCCTATTCCATTTAGACACTCCATGCGTTTAAAAAAAGAGTTGTTGGGGGGAGTTTTTCCTTCTCCAAACTGATGGTTTAAATTCAATTTGATTTGTATAGCACCAAATCATAACATACATTATCTCACGGCACTTTCCAGGCTAAGGTCAGGACTTTACTTTATTATAGAGCGAAACCCAACAGTTCCCACAGTGAGCAGCACTTGGCAACAGTGTGGAGGAATGACCCCTTTTTAACAGGGAGAAACCTACTCGGTGTCTTTGGCCTCAACCGGTTAAAGATAGAGAGCGTCCATTTCCCCTCTGAACTTCTCATTTCAATGTTGTTAGCACAAGTTTTTTATTCTGTCATGCCTCATTAGATTTATCTTGTGACCTTTTGGAGGAGCCCAACCCCTTAGTTGGGAACCTGTGTTTCCAATCTCAGCTATTAATTTCTTAGTATGATCATTGGTAGAAATGAAATGGCCAAAATATGAATATGAAAATAAGACCCTTATTGAAATAAAGTGCAGTTAATCTTTAAGGTTATGTGGTAAGTAGAGACGAATGAATTTAAGGCAATCAGCCCAAACTGACAATGAAGAGGTGAAGTTGTTGAGAATGCTTTTCTTCTTCTATTTGGACTGTATCTCTGAAGCAGCAGTATCTCACCACTGTGCATCTCTCTCCTCTCATTTAGGTGGCTCCAGACTTCTTTGAGTATTTCCGAGCTCTGTACCCGATCTTGCGCTCTGACCCCACCCTGTGGTGCGTTTCTGCCTGGAATGACAACGGCAGAGACGCCTTGGTGGATTCGTCCAAGGCCGAGCTCCTCTACAGAACAGACTTCTTCCCCGGACTTGGCTGGATGCTGCTGAAGGAGATGTGGGACGAACTGGAACCCAAATGGCCCTTGGCCTTCTGGGATGACTGGATGCGTCAACCAGAGCAGCGCAGGGACCGCTCCTGCATCCGACCCGAAATCTCACGGACTATCACTTTTGGCCGAAAAGGCGTGAGTTTAGGTCAATTCTTTGACCAGTACCTTCGTTATATTAAGCTAAACACTCAATTTGTGCCTTTTACTAAACAGAATTTGTCTTATTTGCTAAAAGAGAAGTATGATGAAAAGTTTATCAAAGAGGTTTACAGCGCACCACTGGTGAAAATTGAGGAACTGCAACAAGGGGGCAGCTTAAGAGGCCCTGGACCATACAGGGTGCAGTACTCCAGCCGGGACAGTTTTAAAGTCTTTGCTCGAAATCTGGGGGTGATGGACGACTTGAAATCTGGAGTTCCTCGTACAGGTTACAGGGGCGTAGTCAGTTTCCTGTATCGAGGCCGAAGGGTGTTCTTGGCCCCACCAGAGGGATGGATGCAGTATGACATCAGCTGGAGCTGAGAGACTGATCCAGAAAGTACAATGTGAATGGGGTTGAAGAGGGGAGAGAGCCTTACTCAGAGGAACACCCTCTCAAACCAAAGAATATCAGCAGACGCAGTGGTTCGTGAAGGAATTAAAGCAGCACAGGTGGGGCTGCACATCAGTGGAGCTGCGAGATCAAGTGTTGACCCAGACCTGTTTGTGGTGAAGCTTCTAAAATAGGGTGCTCATTCAGGATCAGCAAGTTCAGGGCCGTACAGACTTCACATAGAGTTCAACCCTGTAAGAAAGGAAAATTCCACCCTTAAACACTGTTTGAAAACAGCTATTGGCGACGTGCCTTGCTTTCTGGACCCATTTTTGTTTGTATTTTTTTATTCCTGTTGTTTGCAGCAGCTGTAAATGGAGGTTGGTAGCAGGAAGAGTATGTTTCAGTGTCAGTGATAACACACTGGAGATCACACACAAACAAGAGTGACTATATCAGAGATAAAATCTAAAGAGTAAAATCTTGGGTCATCTTTTCTTTTTTTTTTTTTTACTTTTAGCAAAGTTTTTGAAAATGGTTTTGAAACCAACCCAACTCCTCAGATCGTGTTACTGCTCAAGTCTATAAAACTAATCAGAAGCAGAGTTGTGTGCAAAGGAAAATGAAAAGCTTCTACTGCAGTGTCTTTTAGTTGGTAAACAAAGGCCACATCCAGCACTGAGCATAGTCGTCATATAAAGTCATGGCCCTGATGGTTATCATTAAAGATGAAAGGCTTCTTCATCAATGATACAGAGAAGCAGAGACACTAACTTCCCAAACACTATCACATTTCAGTCACTGAGCCGCTCATCAAACCTGTCACGGGAAGAATGTTGACATATTCACCAGAGTAAGAAGCCTGTAAGGTGTGGACAGATGATGGCAGGTGGATCAGTCTCTTCTACTGAAGTCACTACAAACTGAGTGGAGTGCTGAAAACTGCAGAAAGAAGACAACAGTTTTATTCTGTACATTGCTGTAATATATCTTCTGTCTGCCAGTGGCAGCACTGAGTGCAAGGAAGACATCCTGCACTATGGTTTGTATTGACTGTAAATAGAAGAGACCTTACAGGTTGCTTAAATTATTACCATGATTATCACCCCACCGCAAGTTTCACAAGCTGATCAGTGACTGAGATGTCTGAGTTCCAGGAGATAAGTCTAGGACTGATACTGTCCTGAATCAGGGCTAGACCTACAGTAGCTTCACTAGACCGGATCTGTAGGGAGAAACGTATCTCCACAGGAGACTAAGCTTTTTAAGCTTTTAAATAGTATGTAGAAGCAGATGAAAGTGAAGATGCCAGAAAGCAAGAACATCCAAACTGAATGCACTTCATAACAAAATAGTCCTGGCAATGTTTTGTACAGGACAAGTAGCAGATGTGTGACAATGTGGGAGGTGAAAGGGTGGAGTTTTTCTTGAATTATCAGAACTGCTGTTGTTAGATCAGGTTATGAACATGGCCTTGAAGCAGTGTGATGACAGCGCACAGCACTAACTCATAGCAGAGAGATGATCTCATGGTATTAAGGCCTCGGTATGCTTCAAATAAAGTAGGTCAGACTTATTTAAGTGTTACTACACGTTCCCAAGGAGCACATTTGAAGACGGGCAAAAAAAAACTGCAGCATCTTTGTAGTCTTGACACAATTAATTGTATAAATGGGGATAACAACGCACACTTTCAGACGGTCGCTCCTCAAAGTCATTCATGCTGCTGGACTCTCTTCGAGAGAAGAGGAAGTTGTGCGAAGAATGGAAGAAAAGAAGCTCGAACTCATCCACTCTCACACACCCACACACCTGCCCAATCACTGTGTCCAGGAAAGTCGCAGAAAGGCAGCTCCTTCAATTCAGCTGCGACGGGTTTTTAGACGACCTGACGCACACTCTGTTTGAAGCATACTGAGGCCTTTACGGTGGAAGAGAATCGCTTTGCTGAAGGAAATACCACATGAATTCTCCAGCTCCCTTTTGCCTTCAGAGGGTCGTGGAATTGTGCATTTCCAGCACACCTCTCTGTTTGGGTGAATGGACTTGGTGTCTACATGTGTTGAAATGATTGATATGAAGGATGAAAGAAATGATAATGGTAAGGCTGTTTTGAAATTATTTAACTATCTAGAACTTGAAGTTCTAACAGGTTTGCCAAGCTGCAAATGAGATTCAGATGTCACTGATTCTGACATTTTACTGATGAAGCCCTGAAGCCCTGATGATCCGGGGCAAGTTGTAATTACATGACATCCAAACCATGGTTTGGCCAGCTTAGGTTTGTTGAAAAACCAATGATTGTTTAATAGTTTTTATTTGTTTCTGCAACAAGAAGGCTGAGAAATGGCTAAAGAAATGATTATCACTGTACTGTAATTAGCTTTGGGAGGTGATCCACAAGATTGATTGATTCCCATGTCTGTATGGTGACGTGTACAACCACTGCCTGATGTGTTTATAACTTTAACACAGTATAAATAAAATCAACTATTTTGATATTTGTCCACATGCTGAAGGAGTCACTCTTTTCATTGACAGAGGTCATTCAGCTGTCATCTGCAGTACTGAGCAGGCTTACTTGAGCTTACTTTAGCTTACTGTAACATGAACCCTTGAAGATGTGACCAGTTCAAGAAAACCTTGATCGGAGTGAAGAAGAACTGCACAGATTGAACGACAGACTCCTGTCCTGACCTACAGTGTCTTCATCCAGTGGCAGGATAAAATGTAGGGGTTCACTGAAGTTCACTGAACTCACTGTCATGTTGATGAAACCAGTTTGTGACATGGAGCATGATCCTGCTAGAAGGAGCCATTAGAAGATGGGGAACTGTGGTCATGAAGGATGAACATGTTCAGCAACAATACTCAGATAGACTGAGACATTCAGACCATGATTGATTGGTATTAAGAAGAAAACATTCCCCACACCATCACACCACCACCACCACCAGCCTGGACTGTTGACACCAGGCAGGTTGGTCCATGGATTCAGACTCTGACTCTACCATCTGCTGCCTCAGCACAAATCCAGATCCATCAGACCAGGTCTTCAACTGTCCAGTGTTGGTGAGTCTGTGTCCACTGCAGCCTCGGGTTTCTGGTCTGGGTGACAGGAAGTGGAACCTGACGTGGTCTCTGCTGTTGAAGGTTGGACGTGTTTTTCACTCTGAAGCTTCTCTGCTCAGCACAGTTGTAAAGAGTGGTTATCTGAGTGACCGTAGCCATAGTCACAGTCACATTTCTCCTCATTTACTGAAGCTCCTCACCTGGAGGAGTTTATGCTGCCACATGATTGGCTGATTGAATCATTGCATGAAGAAGCAGGTGAATGTCTGGAAACTAAAGAGCTAGAGGCGTGGCCTGTTGCATCTTGAATTCCTACTGATCATTACAGATCAAGTATTTATTTTTTCCCACATTCAAATGGTAGTTTGAATTTCAAATAAGAAATGGCACTGTTGTAGAAAAAGGTGGGCTGGTGGAGATGCCATGTATTTACAGCAAAATCCTCACACATTTGGCAGTGAAAAGTCAGACAAGAGGTGTAGTGGAGATGAGGCAGTGACATGTCAAAGTTAAAAAAAATATATATGATAGTGTGTCCTGCAAACTGAGCTGTGATCAGCACTTCTCTCTCTCAGCTTCCTCTCTTCTCATCCTGTTGGATTTCTGCTCTACTTCCTGTTTCACAATCATGTTAGAGGCAGCTGTTTAGAACTCAGACCACCACCACTCCATTGAGCCAATTTTCATTTCGTCTCTTTTCTTGGATTGTAGTTTCCGTGCTAATCTTTGAATAGCATCAAACTTATTTTACCGGTGGGCAAAAATAAAAATAAATGCTTTGGAGGTAAGTTGGTGTAATATTTTGACAGTACAAAATAGGTGTGTGTGTGTGTTATAAACATACACATATAAAAGCTTTTTTTTCTGTTAAGACCCCCCCTCTGATTTGGGGTAAGAAGCCCCCCATGGGTATCCGAGAATTTTTTAAAAACTTAGCCTTGCTAATTTTAGTTTTCTGGGAAAATATGTACATCATCACGTAACACAATAATCTGATATCTAACCAATGGGAAGAAATGTATTATTACCATTTTAAAAGGCCAAATAGCTAGGTTACGATAATAACATTATAGCTAGCAATATTAGCATACTAGCTTGTTAGCTTTAATTCTTTGCTAGTGTAGGCTAAGCATCAATGCTGACGTTACATAATTTTCATTATTCACTTGCTTTGTATGTAACAGGATTTTGATGTCAGTAATTCAAATATCAATGATAAAGTTGAAATAATGTTTTGAAACAAAATCTTTGTTCTCGGCCCATCAATCTTAAATTATTCGCCAAACTGTTCTAAAAACGTCTTGTATACATTTATGTTGCAGTTAAAGTCAGAGTAACAGCAACATTTGAAAATAAAGTTAATCTTATGCATAAATACCAAATTTTGTTTGATCAAAATGACTCACGAAGCAAGATGGCCGCCAAGGGACTTCTTTCCCCCACGACCCATCTTCCCACCAAGATTTTACATTTAGTTTTGTACCTACAAAGTTTTAATGTTTCTAAATGTATTTACTGAAACATCTTTCTTGTGTACATATTAAATTGATGTTCAAAATATACATATTTTAAAAGAATATGGACATTGGGCGTCTTACCTCTGGATCAGTCTGTACTTGGCTCACTGCAGGTCGTGTCGTATCCTTCATTTTTTATCTTGTGTACAGATGACGTTGCAGTAAATACAAAATCAACATATTGTAAGATTTGCTGACGACAGTGTTGTAATGTCTCTTCTCAAGTCAGTCAGATCAATCACATGGACCCATAATGCAACACTTTTGGTTTTTTAGATTTCAATAATCATCTCACCAAAACACACTGATACAATCTTCCAACAGTAGCACAAGTGTTGAGATCATTCAGATCTACAGATACTTCTCATATATTACAAGATTTTGACGTTTTATTCCTCCTTTATTTAAAGTATTGTAACTTTTTCACTCACTTGCTGTTTAACTTCTCTTTAGAAAAAGAACTGATTGCAGTATGTTGTTAACCTCAGCTCTAAAATAAGTGGCGAAACACAAGGACTCCTGGTGCAGTTTCATATCGTAGAAGCCCTCACAAAGGTGTATAGAGACTTGTGAACAACCACAGTACAAAAAATGATTGACTGATGAACTCGCACTCTTGACTTCTGCTTTTCAACACACGTGCCTTTGTGCTATTGGATAGTGAGCACCATTTTAAATCCTTTTATTTCAGTTCTTCCTAAAATTTGTATTTTTAAACAGTTTAGTGTGTAAATGAATTATCTGTGTACTTTAGTTCATAAACTTGCCTCCAGTTTCCCCTGAAAGAGAACCAAATGTTTATTAATCCACTGCTGAAAATAGTCCCCAACAGATGTACTATTTCCTCCTGTTTGAGAAGTGTTTGATAAAAGCTTCAGTGTCCACCTGTCTTCGGAAATGAACTCGCTTTAATGCATATATTTGTGAGTTGTTTTTTTTTTTTATACAGATTCACATCCTTACAGGAGCTGGGGCTGACAGCCACGGCAGGCTAGAGAGGTAATTAAGTACTGAGACAACAACACACTGTTGGTTATGGCATTTTAGTGGGATTTGTTGATGTAAGAAAAACATTGAATACTCAGGTGGATGAAGAATGAGAGAAACTTTACCAAGCAAAAACCATATTTATTAATCCAGACAGCAGTGAATAGTGTTTGCTCATGTCCATTTCTCTACTGCCAGTCCTAGAACTACCTCTTATAACAAGTCAAATACCTAGAAAACCGGCTATCCTTCATAAAACAACTCAATATCAAAATTAAATATTCATTAACAAATACTGACATTAGAAACTTAAATATAACAAACATTATGAAACGAAAACTGTCCTGATTTCTCCCTGCAGAGGGAGCCGTACCTCCACCACTGCTTCATCCTCTCCAAAAGCAAATGTCACAGGATTAAGAAAATATCTGCTGTCTGACCTGCCAGGGGTTTCCTAGAAAGACAGTCTGCATCTACCATCATCATGAAACTGCAAATACAAAGTGACTAGAAGCCCCAGGGAGCATTTGGTTCGTCTATCGCGCCGGTTCAACTGCAGGGACACACACACACACACACACACACACGGAGAGTCATTGAGGTGAACTTTGAATAAACTTGAAATCAATTACCATTAACTCAATACAACTTACTGTAAGAGGAGATGTCAATCTCGTCCGGCAGCTCGCTGATGTCGACCTCGAAGCGGTCCTGGACATCATTGAGCGTGCGGGCGTCACCTTCGTCCGACACGAACGTGATGGCGAGGCCCTTTGTTCCGAACCTGCCTGCCCGGGCCACCTGCAGCAACACACACCTTTATCACACCTGCTGCCTTCAGAACAGCTGACCTCACTTCTCGGTGTGGAGAAAGGCATTTGATACGTTACATTCAGTTTACTTGCACATTTACCTGTGGAGAGACTCACCGGTCACTTCAGTTTCTGGGTGATATTCTACTTTTGTCTTTTGTTAACATGTTCCCTGTGCAGAGCCAAACCAACTATGAAAACCGTCAAATATTTTCATCACGACCAAAAACTACTTCCAGGTTGGAATCTTACTGACAGATTTTTGTCTTTTTAATTAATCAATTTATTCATTTTTTCCAGAACATGGGCTCTAATCTTAGTAAATAAAACAAATTTAACAAACCTTTGTTATCTTGTTTCAGATTAAGAAATTCAAACAGAAATTCTTCATGAACTTTTTTATTGCACAAAGTTGGTCCCGTGGTGAGTTTTTCAGTCGCCTTCTCACTTAGCTTTGGATCTACATTTTTCAACCGCTGAACTACTTTATTCCTATGCACAGGCGCACCTACACCTAGCTCTGTCTGACTCAAACAGCTGATCTGCGGTGTAATACAATGCATGTCGTAAGTGCACTTGTGGGTAGTAATAGTGTAGTTCAACAGTTTACAAACGGTAGTTTTCCTGCTGACCCCGTCCACAGCAGCTTCCTTACCAGTGCTCCTGCTGCTCCTCACACAACCCCACGTCATGTAACGCAAACTCTCACTTTAATGGCAGGTCTGAACAGGGCCTTTGTCACAGCTCGTCAACATTACCACATGGAAATATCACACACGTATTAAGAGATGGACGAACTAGTAGAGATGTTCTGATACCATTTTTCTCCTCTTCTGCGAATGATAGGTGAGTGTTTGCCTGCGGTGTCTCCATGTCACCCTCTTGGGGTCATCCTTTAGCCTCTCGAGATAATCCCCCACTTTGGAGTATGTAATTACTGTAACAGACTGTCCTATGTTTACTATGGGTTTCCATATTTGAAGTAATGTGTCACCCAAGAGTTGCCGTAAGGCTGGCATAAAGCAGTGCCGCTTGTGACATTTGTGTTAGGGAAAGCCGTACTTTGTCTCTATGTCCCGTTTATTGTTTTATTGTTAAACACGCAGTTAGTTGAACCCAAGACGCTCGGCTACATCGCTGTCTAATAACCACAGGAACCAGAGTGTCGGCTCTTCTCATCGACCAGCCTATTATTTGGGGGCAGCACTAGAACCAACATATTGCTGGTTTGGGTCTACTCATGCACTCAGCTGCTGATTAGTAACACCAGCCGGACCCTTTAAGGAACTGAGTTGATGTTTGAAGTTGTTGAAACTGTCTGTGAGCAGAGGACGGCTCAGACTCATACTGGCATCTGACTGAAGCCTGAGTGAGCTTATTGGCGACAGGACACTTCTTCTTTGGTGTCTTGTATTTGGTTTTATTTCAATGCGGCCTTGTACAGTGAGCAGCTGGTAGCGTAGGTTGTAGGGTTCAGCTCGAGTGTGTGTGCGTGTGCATGTGAGAGAGACAGCTTTACCCTGTGTAGGTAAGTGTCGGAGTCCTCTGGCATGTCGTAGTTAAAGGCAATATTGACTCTCTCGATGTCCATCCCTCGTCCAAACAGGTTGGTGGCCACCAGGATTCTCCTCTGGAAGTCCTTGAACTGCTGGTAGCGAGACAAACTACAGACACAATGGAGAGGAGTGAAGCTCAGGAAATACATTATATCCCACTGACAGCTGCAATACAACGCAACAAAGATGACCTCTGTACACAAGACACATCCATGAGTTATAATACTCAAGCAGCAGAGCACAGATTTGTTCAATCCAGAACAAATTAGAAGGGAGCGATTTGCATCGGAGAGCACACACCTCCCCCAGGGCCAATGTCAAACAACATAAAAATTCAAACTGGTAGTAAATGATCTGGATCTGCCCCAAAATTGAATGTGTTCTTCCCTGGCATTTGCCTCACCCCCTACCAAGCTTTGTGCAAATAGTTTTTTGTGTAATCCTGCTGATACAGGTGAAAGCGTGACCTCCTTGGTGGAGGGAACAAACAGAACAGAACAGAAAGAGTCTGGAGAATGCAGCATGTTCTGTTGTTCATGTGAAGTGGTTGGGTGCTCAGCCATTCAACACTGAGTCTGCTGGGGTGCCTCGGTGGCTCACATGGTAGAACCCGTATCACATAGGCCACCACATTAGTCCTAACTGTACTATCAGAATAAAGGCAAAAATGCACGAAAAATCGAACTTAAAGAAACAAACAAACATTGAATCTGCTGAGAACTGAACTGTAATAGTCATTGTAACTGGTTTGCTGCTGTTTTCCGAAAGTGCAAAAAAGTTCTCAACTTTCTTTGTCATTTAACTTGCTCTTTCCAAAGGTTTCAACTTTTTCAATTAGCTGGTTTCAGACCTCTGAACTGCCACCAACATTGTTCAGTGAGTCAGACTTCTGCTGTATCAGCTACTGTGGGCACTGACAGCTGTTTTTCATCATTTGGAGAAACATTCTTGATTTTGCTTTGGCACAATGCTCCTTCAAATGCCGCCGAGAAATGTGTCCTTCTTTTCCTGGCCAACGAAGGCTCCAACAGGTGGATCCTTTATGGTCCAACCTATCCCAAGATTCATTGCGTGCCGTTAATGAAAATGATATGGCAGCAAACAACACTGACAGAGAGCCTGAGATTACACTGTTAAATGTAAGTATTGGGTTTCAGCTCAGTTCAACACCTAACGGTACAACGGTTAAAACCAAGGACCTTGAAAACTTAAGGTTTTGTGGAGAAAAAGTTACGTGTTGTGAAGACAAGTGAAAATCCTCTGTAGACCAGACTGTCTCATTTGGATCGGCCTTCACGGTCTACGATGGGTACAAAGGATCACATCTTCGTAGACAGCATCCACTGAAGGTTGTGGCCTCTGACTTGGGACAAGTGAAAATGACATTATGCAGATACTTTCTCATGCACTTTAATAGGAACTGTATGTAGTTCACCACCAATTAGATGACGATGCTGGTCTCCATTATGTTTCATTTGAAAGCATGTTGTTTTGATGCATTCATACCTAATCTGTCAGTGTATTAGCTTGTACAAGCCGTAAACTGGCCTGTGTATCGATATTAGTCGTATTCACATATATATATCAGTACAACTGTATCAGTTTTGTTGGGTTTTGATTGTTAATGTCTGCTTTATTTCCCACCTTTTCACAAACCACACACCCAAAACTTTAACAAAGGTGTTTGCCTGTACACCATGTCAAGTCTTGTGATCAGCTGTGTATGTGTATGAGCAAAAGCCACTCCCTTCTCTTTCTCTTAGCTACTTCAGCATTTCAAATCCTGTGTTGGTGTGGAGTTGTGCTTCTCTTTTCAGTTACCGTTCCTCCTGAGGCATCCCTCGATGGATGGCAATCGCTGGGAAGTTCTGCTCCACCAGAAGCTGAGCCAGAGCTACACACCGCTGGACAGACTTGACAAAGATCACCACCTGAACAACACAGTGATACGCTCACTCAGCTACTGTTGGCATCTCTATACTCAATCTGTGAATACATCTTAAGAATTAAGGCCTCAGTATGCTTCAAAAAACTGCTTGTTCGATCATCTAACAATGTCTAAAACCTCGTTCCTGACAGCAGAGTGAGGGGCTTGGGGGGGGTTCCTGAAGTTTGAATTCACTTTTGACAACAAAGTTTATTCAAATCTATAGGAACAAGTGCTAAATGTCATCACAAATGGGAAGTGCATCTCCCTCAAGCCAACAACCAAAGGAGTGTTCCAGTGCAACAGCTTAGTTTTGTTAAAACATGTGATGCAAGGCGAGTATTGAAAACGTGCAGTGAGTCTGCTGTCCTGAGGAGTTGGGCCAGGACACAAGAGAACGGGGGAGCCAACCGGTCAAACAGGAGTGCAATGGTCGCACAAAAGTGTAGGGTTTGACCGTGGCTTGAAGATAGGAAGATGTAGTTGCCTTACCACTCTGGACTAGTTGCAGAGGTGGTAGATGCAGGTGCTCCAGTGAGAAGTAAGTTGCGCTTGTTCTGGCAGGAGGTGCCACCCACCTGAATCAGCTCCCTAGCGGGGGCTGAATCATCCTGGTATTGTACAGAATCTTCAGGAACAGGCTACTATGTTTGCTGAGAACAGCAGCTCTTACTCCAGGGTCACAGCCATGTTCCCCACTGCTAGAGTTGGCATCAACACAATACTGTCAACAGTGATCGACACCCCTTGGCACAGGCATCCCTTCCCCTGAAAGAACACAAGCTCAGGCCTGTCCAGGTTCAGCTGTAGGTAATACCTTAAGCTCCAAATATTGAGAAGAACAGTTGGGTGTCATCAGCATAGCTGTGGCAGGAGCAGTTCAGGCACTACATCGAGACCACAAGGACATGCAGAAGATGCTGACATCATGGGGGGAGATCAGGGTGTAGTCAAGAGACCTCAATAAAATGGAACCATGGTCTGTTGGCAGTTTATTAGGTACAACTAGCTAAAACTAATGTATGCTAACACAACAGTCCTGCAATAAATCCTCCTTCATGAAGGTTGTAATGTTTGGAGGATGTACTGTAGTTTGTGGCAGGTAGGTGTATCTAATAAACTGCCAATGGAGTGTATTTATTGTAGCTTCACAATCAATTCGCCAAGGCTAAAAAGAGGGGGCTTAAGGAGAAGCGGGGGCAGCAGCTGGACTTGGATAGGTGGTGAGATGACACATTATACAGCCTACTTCATTTGAAGCATACTGACACCTTTAAGTCTGTTCGCTTAACATATGTGTAATAATTAAACACACACAGCACCTCTCACACACTTGTCAACAACATTCAGACCACAGTACCTGATTGAACTCTAGTACATCAAGGAGGTCAAAGAGCTTTCTGTTTTTCTCATTGTCCTTCAGCTTGACGTAGTACTGCTGCAGCCCGTGCAGAGTCAGCTTGGTCTCATCGTCCACAAAGATTTCCATCGGCTGGAGCAGGCAGGAGTTGTAGAGGGTTGGGGGGGGGGTTGAGGATATTGAAGGAGGGACATGGGTGTGGAAATAAGGGAATGTGGAAGTGGAGTTTAGTAAAGCAGGTCAGACAGAATATGGCAGTATGAGGGGGGAGCTTTACAGGACAGATTAAGAGATATATATGACAGTATAGAAATGAGTGGGGAGAAAAATACCAGTAAGGAAGGCACCAAGTTACAGAGGGCAAAACCAGAGGTGACACAGAAAATCATGAAGAGAAAGTTCAGGAGATGGAGTGGAGGAGCGATGGTGGAGAGGAGACAGAGGGAAGGCTGTGGGGTAGCTAACCCCCCAAAACACTCACGGATCAACTGCACGCACACACACACACACACACACACACACCGCAATACCCAAAAGACATCAAACTGACTGGTAGTGCTACTGAGAAGATTAAAACGACAACACAACAAATTGACTCATGAGCTTTTTCTGTCCCGCTTTGGCTCCTCTACGACTCCATCAGTTCAGGATCTCAGCATGTACCAATGCAGACTCATGAGTCTATGCACTGATCCCTATCTGCCCCTTGATCTAATTTAGGAATGAGGGAATTCGTCACATTATTACAACAAATACATCTAAAGCTGCTATCTTCTAACGATGCACAACTGTCAGGCATTTAATGGAACCTCATTATAGAGCTTTACCTCGTCCTGTGCTATAATAATGCTAAGGTGATTACAGTCCATTATTTTCATTATTGATTCACCCTCCAAATACTTTCTCAATCAATTTAACTGTAAAATAGCCAAGTCAGACACCTTTGTGGTATGACCAGTAACACGTCTAACTCAACCAGCAAGCACATAGACAGTACAAGTACTCAACACCACCCAATACTAACGCAACTTTCACGTGTGAGTGGTGTTTGTGTCCACCTGATGAATCTAAGTCCAGTAATCCCCCTCTTTTTGCTCTGCATTTGGTCTCAACCACTTCCTAAATGCTGCACTGTATTCACCAGCTGCTATCTACCTGTGTCTGTCTGCTGTTTGCTGCTGAGCAGGTGAGCAGAGCTTTTCCTGAGCTACCTCATCCTGCTGAACATGAAGATGATGAGAGTGGTGAGACTGAACCACAACAGTAAAGTTGCAGCCCATAAAAGAAAACAATTGACTCCTATCACATTACACAGCATCTACCAGTAAACAAAGCCTGTATGATGCCTCTCATTGCATCATTAATGCACTCCTTTCTACTGATTTCCGTCTACTCATGCAAGCAGTGCTAAAAGGAAGAAGAATATAGAAGTATATTCAGTTTATCTACCAAACACAGTGGCCAGTAAATAAAAATACTGATTTTCAAACTTTTCTAACCCATTAACGCACTATACTGTAGCACACCAGAACAAACCACAAGTTTTTCATCAGCTGGATACGACTTTATCCGATGCCTGAATTACAGCTCAATGCCAACATAAATAAAATTATATCATGAGGAATTTAGTCTCTGGGCCACTGCAACACTTCAGTGAAAGACACTTCTTCACTTCCTGCTCACTCACTTCAGAATAAAAGCTAATTATAATATTTCTTTAATAGTAAGTAAGTAAAACTCTTCACACTAAACTGCAGCTGGATAAGAGGAGCCCGTCTGGGTCCTAGACAAGGCTAGATTATAAGATGGGCAATGCACAAAACTGCCCTGAGGTCCAGACCCTTGGGGGCCCCAAAGGCTCCAGCTTCACCTTGTGATAAATAGTTTGTGGTAATTTAATCAACTGCATTGCAATTTGTTTGTTAGTACTGTATCACTTAGGCACAGTATAAACTGAAATGAAATGATAGGAGCTTTAGCAACTCCAGAGGCCCCTTAAAACCAGGCTTACAGCCTTTATTATTTCAGTTTATGTTGTGCTTACATGGTTTATTTTATCTCATACATTTTTCCATCGAGTTAAATCAACCACAAACTAAATACTAACTGATACATGCAGAGTGAACAGAAGGTGGGAGGAACGAGGAGAGTAGGCAGCAGGAGCTGAGAGTTCATTTGGCCTTGTGTGCTGATGACTGCAGCACAGAGGTGGAATAACTGTCATAATGAAAAGCCTTGTCAAATGCAACATCTAGAATCTAAATAAATTTTAGCTTAAAAGTTGCAGCTTCAGATCTTTTGATTTGCTTCTCTCTTAAATGTGAACACCAACAAATTCTTTATTTAAATATTTTTGTCTGTTTTCAACTCTGTAATTCTGACTTCTCTTATTTTATGTTTTCTGACTCCCTGCTACACTTCACTACATATTTCTATCATTTCAAAAAAAGGATTAAATAAAATGATTTCAGCTTTTGCAGTATAACGTATCACTGACAAAATGTAAGGATTTTTTTTTTTTGACTATGATACATGTGATAACCAAGTGATGACTAGAGAGCTGCTCTCAAAGGTTCCTCCCAAACTTCACTGTAGGTTGGACAGAGTCACGTGATAGATGTGATTTTCTATAATTACTTTTCGAGATGAGATTTAAGTTGGCTCTTGGCCCTGGTCTAAGACATGGGCTCATAGTTGAATCTTGCCATGTCGGAGCCAAAGAGGTAAATCTACAACCTATGACAGTTCCTGAACTTAAAGCTCCATATTTTCTTCTTCTTCTGTATTTTATTTGAAGTGTTGATCCATAAGAAGATATATTTGTGTTTTTAAGAACCAGAAACCATCTCAGTGTAGTTTTACATCTCCTCTCTCAGGCTTCTCTCTGGAGCTCTAGCAACAACAGGTCAGTGAGCCAATCAGAAGAGAGGAAGCTCTTAGCCTCTCTCCGGATTGGCTGACTGTTTTCTGAGTGGTCCAAAGTAAACATTAGAATAAACACTCAGGAAACCAAATCCTGGAAGGCTGGATGGTTGGTCCAGGTGGGCGGGGCATGACTGAGAGTGGTGACTGCTTTGTTGTGACATCACAAAGTTCCAGCTGTGCATTTCTCTGTAGACTGAGCACTTTGATACCTTCACAGTATTAATATAAACCTAGACCTGCTTTATAATCAAACAGCACATGGATAGAGACCTTTAGACTATATGGACCTTTAAAGTCACAGAAGTGCAGTGATGCCAATTTCTGAGATCGGGTCTTAAAGCTGCAGTATGCAACTTGACTTAACATTAAAAGACAACTGCAATAACTACATGGCATTTATACCACACTAACAGACTGTTTTCCTGGCTGACACTTCTCAATAATTTGGAGTTTTTACAGTTCTAAACTATTTGCTATGGGTGTGTGGCTGTGTGGCTTGTTCAGTATCAGGCAGGCAGCTACAAAGCAGTGAAGAGTGTTGACACATATTGAAAAAGGAAGATTTCAGCTGCAGATTAGATGCTTTCTCTGTCGCTTCTTTGACGTGTCTGACTCGGCCTGACTAACCCTAACCGTAAATGTTTGTTGGGGTGGGAACTTCACAACACGCTCCCTGTGTTAAGACCAGATGTTGCATATTGTAGTTTTAAGGCAGGGTGAACTGAACTAATGTAGCCTGTTTACAGTTGTGTGAGGCTGAGGCACAGCAATGGCCAGGCTACGACATGACAGCGCAGTGGGCAGACGTTTCCCCACATTCCAGACGCACTGAAGCGGCTGCTTGGAGTAAAACTTCTTTCTTGCTTGTAACTTGGATTCATGGAGGTCGCGGGGCAACATGGACTCTGTTACCCGCTGTTCCAGCAGGCACGGCGCAACAGGGGGAGGAGTAGTAGTAGAGGTGTGGAGGGAGTAAGAGCAGGCATGGTGAATGCAAGTGGGGAGTCGTATTTACATCTTGCATGAACTTTCTGCAGACTGGACGGATCTCTTTGCTCAGAGTGGCGCTGAACATCATGACCTGCTTCTCATGGGGAGTCATACGGAAAATCTCCTGGACGTCTCTGCGCATGTCTGAAGAAGAGAGCGGTGACTCAGATTAGTATCACACAGTCATACACACTCGTCTAATGGCAGTGAATAAGGAATAAAAGGTGATGAATTAAAGGAAAAGTCCACCCAGCTATTATTTAACTATAATGATATAACTATGTTACAACTATGTATTACAAATAGTTTGATGTTGTATCTTTTAAGGCAAATAATGTAGGCATGTGTTAGATGTATTACATATATATGTATATATATATATATATATATATGAAGTGTGGCTTCAAAACAGAAACACAGAACATAAACATATTATCCTTAAAATTTGTTTTTTGAAGTTGAAGTTGAAGACAGTGCCCTGCTTATTAACTAAAATAAGACTAAGGAGCTGGTTATTGGGAGCCACCATGCTGTTTAATGATCAGCCTGTTGAGGTGGAGAGGAGTTCAAATCTTTAGGAACCTTTTTTGATTGACTGCACTTTAAGTTTCACAGCCAACACTAACTACATTTTTAAAAAACAACGCCTGTATCTGATCAGGAAATTAGACTCATATGACGTAAGCGAGAGACTGTTTACAAAAGTCTTGACATGAACAAGAGACTTGGATCACCTCACGTCCCGTCACGATCCCCATGACAAAAGAACATTTGCTTACGGTACTAGTAGTCTGTCACCAAGAACGCTAAAGAAGTATCAAAAAATCTATTTTAATATGCGAATATATCAGAGATGATGTGACTACTACTATTAGATTGGCCCAGTGTGACACAGACAGCGCTGCTGCTGTGAGGGACAAGCGCTGTCCAGTGGCTGTGGACTGTACAGTAACTGATATCAGAAATTGAAGAATAAAAACTCTTTGACCACCGGCCGTTTGACCTGACTGGCAGTTTCCAATGGCTAGTCCGCCCCTGACCATGAGTGTGTTCCACGTTGCCAGGGAGCGAATCCAGACAGCCCATCCAGCAGCAGCAGCATAGTTGCTTAGATGTAAGCCTGCATATCAATGTGATGACATTGACTTTAAATATAAGAAGGGCTATGTGAGGGCATATTTACTGACCAAGCTGCTCGAGCATCTTGTCACACTCATCCAGGATGAAATGTTTGATGTGACGCAGGTTGAGTGTCTTGTTGCGTGTCAGTGCCAGGATCCTGCCTGGTGTCCCCACCACAACATGAGGACAGTCCTTCTTTAGCACCTCTTCATCCTTCTTTATAGACAGCCCTCCAAAGAACACTGCCACCTGCAGAGGCACACACACACACACACACACATATCACATATCACACATCACACATCACACATGCTGTGAGACAGTTGAGATTTGGTCTGTGGGGAAGAATCGGGAGACGGTGTTTTACCTTGACAGTTGGCATGTACTTTGAAAATCTCTCATACTCCTTGCTGATTTGAAAGGCCAGCTCTCTGGTATGGCACATCACCAGGACCGACACCTGGAGCAAAACAATGAGCGTTCATGATCAAGTTCCTCATATGACGTTCAATGCAAAACACCTTCAGCACCAACTGATGAAAAAAATAATTCATCAGAACGTACACAAATTACAGGGTTTGATTAACGTTAGTGGTCAAAACAGGTGAGGTGGCCCACTCACTTTGTCTTCTCTATCATCTACTCAGGCAGCAGGCAGGTCACAGCCTGAGTTCTTTATACTGTATCAAGCCAAGTTTTCAGACAAATATCCAAACATGCAGACTCCACCAGTCCATGTGACCAAAAACATTTCCCGTGTAATACAATACAAAGCTTTATACAGTTTTACAATATGACAACCATAACGTCAAAGTGCTGCCAAACACCTCAACCTTTCAGACAGGGAAGAATTTGATATAATGACAAAATGGCTCAGTGTGGAGTCAGCACCACAGCTCTGTGTTTAAACCCCACAGCAGCTCTCAACCTAATCTGGCAAAGACTGGAAGAATGATATGGGTCATCAAAGGTAGCTGAACGTGCACTGCTGAAAAAGGCTGAAGAGATTCCTCCGGAGACTGGACTCTTCCAGCAAGAGATTTCCTGTGGATGCACATGGTGAAAGAGTCAACGGACTCCACAGTGATTCTTACGCGCAACAGTTAGACCTGTGGTGGGTCACCTGTGGGTGAAGCCTGCCTCGTAATGATACTCACAAACCATCAACTGTTGATGTATTGAAAACACATGTGCTCAGTAACAGTCACACATCCTTTCTCAGGCCCTGTTCAAACAAAATGCTGGTGAAGGAGACACTCAACCACATGCCATCACATCTCAGCTGTTCTTCAGTCATCAGTGCAGGAGGAGTACCTCTGTCTCACTGAGCCCTTCAACCATCGCTGTGTCTCCAGCACAAGAGGTTATAATACGCCCTCTGAGCAGAGCTGCTCCTTCAGGGTAGACGGAAAGTCTCGAGAGTTAGCATGCTAACTTCAGTAGCAGAGAAGAAGTGATGGAAACAGAAGCAAAACAACAGTTAACTTTGGCACTGCCTCTGGAGGCAGCTCTTGTTGACTAAAGGAATGATCTTTGATGCTGAACTCACAACGTTTCTTCTAGAATGTTAAGAAAACAGCTGTTAATGTGATGGCTATGTAGCAATAGCAAAACTTACAAATAGCTCATTTTACATTGCTTAGAATTTGCAATCCCATTCCAAATCCTTCTCAAAATGATTTCAAAAAACAATCTCACAACTCACAAATTCCAGAAGAGTTGACAAATACTGATGATCTGCTTTCCAAGGTCAAGAATAAAACTGGACTTCTACATAAAATGATGATATTTTAAGAGAAATAATGTTACAAATGTGTTCAACTCCAGCGTCTTTCACCAACTGTCAATAAAAATATACCTTGAGGAGATTGAGATTGAGAAGACAGCGCTGGTTTCAGCCCTAAGCACTGCCTGCAGTCTTTCTCTCAAACTGTGCATGGTAATAATGAAAGGCGACTCAGATGTGTAAATCAACATGTTTATCAGTCGGGTTAGGGGGAGGATCACCTGTCCAGTGACGGGCTCCAGCTGCTGCAGGGTGGCCAGAACAAACACTGCAGTCTTCCCCATCCCAGACTTGGCCTGACAGAGCACATCCATACCAAGGATCGCCTGAGGGATGCATTCATGCTGAACTGTAATAAAAAAACACACATTCACACGCACATGTCTCTCTATTAAGGCAGTCTTTTATCAGGGGAATGGAAGTAAAGAGAGACAGAAAATAAGAAAGGGAGTGAAAATCAGCAAAGGTTAAACCACTTGCATCAATAAGTCTCATCAAGTTTTTTAATCAAACAAAGAAAAGCATATTTGCTTATTTCTCTTTTCAGTTTATTGGAACTCTAAAACCATCAAACTTACCCTCAGATGGATGCTCAAACCCACAGTCCACTATGGCTCTGAGCAGCTCAGGTTTCAGCAGGAAGTCTCTGAATCCAGAGGAGTGAATGGACACATAGGAGCCCTTCACTCCCTCCTTCCTTATCGACATGTCACCTCCACCTCCAACATCCCCAACCCCTGCAGCCTCCACCTCGTCCTCCTCATAGTCCAACAGCTCGTTGTCCACGTCGTTCTCAGTCATCCTGACACAGCTGTAACACACGTGTTATGTGAAACTCCAGAGGTATAATATAATGACTGGACTGCTGTATTAAACAACACTACATTTCAGAGTGTTCCGGTTTTCTTTGGACACTACAGACTCCCTTTCCACCTCTGTAATTTCTTCATAGGAGATGTAACATTCCTTAAGTTGCTATTTCAAATTCAGTACTGGTGTCACAAAGTAATTTTGATTTGAATAAATCAACTGATTCTTTATTTTCTCAAGGACACAAACAAAACAAAGAGCAAAAAAAACATCACATAACAAATACCCTGCTTTTAACTCTCCCTCCACAACCACACAGACTAAAAGATGAGAGGCATATATATGCATATATACTTCTTTAATTCATCATAGTGCTGAAACAAACTAAAATAAATGATCGATTAGTTCATCTACTGAAAAGTCAGTTGATCATTTAAATGATTTATCAAACACTCACTGGCTCCAGTTCCTCAAACTCAGCAGATTTCCTGCATTTCCCTGTTTCTATACCGATGCAACTCTAAACTATTTAACTAATTAATCATAAAATAATTAAGAGATTGATCGACAATAATAAAAGTAATTGTTAGTGCCCCCATATTTCAAGTGTCCCCATATATTCTGGAATATCAGTGGTTAGGATGTTTCCCACACATAGACTGTAAGTCCAGGTATATTAACAACCGCCAAAGCATATCTGGCAACTTTCTTTTTGTAATGCATTACATTATTTTTACCCAGAAGTTTTGCATCTCCTGGCACCTTAGTCCATTGTACCTACTGGCAGTGTCTGGATGGTTATTAGAGTTATATATGTGTAAAACCCATTTATATATGGCAAAAATTCCAAAATAGTAATAACTGCATGTTAAAGGCATGTTGCACCAAGGTAGTCTTTTGTTAATTGATGTATCCCTAGCCTCAAAAAATATGCTGACAGTTTGCCTGAGACTAGACAGGAGGGTTTATGCATACAACTGACTGTGACAACAGCTGTCGGATTTTAATGTCGGGAACTTCATAAAATTTAAGTATGTGGAATTTCTGGTAAAGTTCTGCTCCTTTATTTTGAAGGAATAGTCCGGAAGCCTTCTTTTCATAATATCGTCGTGGCCGACATCAAAGCAGCGATCAAGACACAAGCAGTTTAAAAAAACAGAGGGATTATTTTTGCTGGTTGGATTTTTAAAAATCTTTTTTTTCATTTTTTTGCATATAATAAATCATATTAACCAGCTACCAAAATAAATTCGGCACAAGATTCTCGCGTACTCAGAGAAATGTGTGATATTAGGTTGGCCTATGTGCATAAAGACTAGTTACTGTGCAACGTTAGCCTGTCAAAACCAAACTGACGTATTTGAACGGCTAGCTGCAGTTAGCTCGATGGCTAACAAGCAACTCATCAAGTTGCCTGCTAAACCAGTTTCCGGCTCAAATCTGAACTTTAAAATTAAACAGATATATCGCGGTATGTAATGGTAATGTTGTCGGTTTACAATGACTTTTAACAATCGACATACCTTAACTACGAGAGATAAAAATGAACCACAACGTCTGTTCAAAGTAAAGCGCTAACGTTGGCGTACCTAAATGACGTTTCAGTATGCGACGGTGAGGAGTAGAAGGACCCAGCGGTGTGCGACCATGCGGATGCCAAACTTTGAGTAACATCACAGAGACAGTTTGATCTTTTCGACGAAACTGCTTAATATTTATTGGGAATAACAATAGTTACAAATTAAACAGGTCAGTAACCAAATTCTGGTCTCAGTCTGTCTAAGGCTAAATTGAATATAACGGTAGCTAACAGATCCAGATGTGGTCCAGTTCTCACGTGCTAAAGTTACATGCTCCCTTAAATTCTGTGCTAGCATTTGTCACATTTTCAATTCTTACATACACTCAGTCCCATGTTAATGTTTTAGTTTATTTTGAAGGCGAGCCCTCAAGTGTGTCAGTGTCACCGCAACACAGACTGAGAATACAATAAGATACATTTCTCAAATTAATCGATAAAGTCTTTCTTTTAAAACAAGTATTTACACTACACTACAACTTAATTATTTCAAAGTCTCAATTGTAACTAATATTGTAAATATACTGATATACAATGCAGAAACCCCCCCCAAAAGACAGTTTGTGTTTGTTGTGGTACACAGTGACCATGTAAAGATTTAATACAGTACTGATGCTCCTTTTCTTCACACAGAGATGTCGTGTTTTGGTGGTGATCCCAACTTCTGTCCAGAGTGTGGGAATGTTCTTCCTCTCCCAGGAATACAGGACACAGTCCGCTGCCCCCGCTGCTCTTTCTGCATCCCTGTGGCAGGTACCAAGTATGGTCTATAGAAGGCTGTATATTAGCACAGAAAGACAGCACACTCCACAGTGCACTAGTCTGTCCGATGTGGAAATGTACCTACGAGGGAACTGTTCTTCTTTACAAATTAAATGTCAATAAAAAACACTGGTGAGCTGCGTCCTGGAGGTCGTCTGTAGAGTTACAACTACAGTTCATTTGCGTAATAGGAGCAGAGCAGCTGAAATTTAGGGAGTTGGTTTAACAATTTACAAATAAAGCAAAAAACAAAACATATTCTTACTTCCCTCTAGTGGTATCTACCCATGCCTTAAAAGTCAACAGTAAAGTGTCTTTCCAGAAACAATGTTCCTATTACATTAAATAATCCACACAACTCACTGTCCACTTTCATTAGAAAAACAGTCCATATACAAACAGTTGGTAACATTTTTTGCACAGATTTCCACAGATTATCCTTAACATGCATGTGTTTTATTTTCCAGAGTTTTCAGGTCAGAAGATCCACTCTACAGTAATCTTTAACCCTGTGGAGCAGTCATCGGTGGTTCTGGAGGACGAGGAGGACTCTGAACTGAAGGGACCTGTGGTAAGAACAACTGCACTGCTGCTCGCTGACTGTTTTGTGTTATGGCAACAATGGTACATTGTATTAACAAGGGCATCTTCTTCCTTTAGATTGACAGACGCTGCTCTCGCTGCAATAAAGAGGGGATGGTTTACCACACCAGGCAGATGAGATCTGCAGATGAAGGACAGACTGTCTTCTTCACCTGTATACACTGCAGGTAATCAGTCAGTTTCGTTTAGCTATTTCCAGGAACCTGATTCCTTAAATGTCATGTAAACAGGAAACCTGATTTATCTAGGTGAAATCCTCCTGGATTTCTCTGCCATGTTTACTGGTAACCAGGTTTCTAATTGTCTTGTTATAAGTACATGTGCATAACAGACTACAGACAGAGAAAGTAACAGCAGAGTGGCTGGATGAAGGGAGAGATGCGGAGTGATGCGTCTTTGTAGTTAAAATCATTCCATCCAAAGTCCCACTGAATAA
Source organism: Seriola lalandi dorsalis (assembly GCF_002814215.2). Classification (NCBI taxonomy): domain Eukaryota; kingdom Metazoa; phylum Chordata; class Actinopteri; order Carangiformes; family Carangidae; genus Seriola; species Seriola lalandi. The sequence goes on from NW_019525505.1 coordinate 82,971, forward strand.
TCCACGTTAAATAAGTCGATCTACACACTGAGCATTTGACAGTTAAACTCAAACACGTTCATGCTGTGAGGGTAAGCTCTGTGTTTGTTTGTCCTCTCACTGAGCTCTCAGGCTACACACACACACACACACACACACACACACACACACACACAACAAAAAATCAGGACCTGAGGACACAGACTGCGTCTTCTATCACTGCTACTTTAAAATAAATCAGTAATTTTTCCAGAACAAGGACAGAGGCAGGGCAGAGATCTGATCACTGACCTGCTGCATGTATTGCAGATTTACAGTAACCTGGTTATTACAGTGCATGTAAATATGTACTCCAAATTACCCTCATAGCCTGGTTTCTCTGACTAACCTGGTCACTTAACTGCATGTAAACACACTGAGTATGAATACACTGTGTGTTGTGGATCATTTTGTTCTGCCTTGTGATTTTTTTTGCTGATCTTTGGTGTTACAGGTATCAAGAGAAGGAGGACTCCTGAGAAGAAATCTGCCTTTGTTGCTTTCAGATGGTTGGATGGATTGTAAATATAAGTTTGAAGAAGGACCCTCAGTGGATCCTTTACCTCTGGTTTATCTAATGAGGCTGTGCACTGCAGAGCTTTCAACTGCATCTTGCCGTCTTCATCACTGGATGGAGTTCGCTCTGTTTTCATGGAAAAAGATGATCTACTGCTGAATGCTATGAGATACAGTTACAGCTTGTAAGAGGACCTCAAGTTAAGTTTTTTTTTGTTGTTGTTAAACTACAGTTTTCAAGAAGAAGAGTGAACATTAATGGTGAACAGTATTTGTTTACTTAAGGTGTAACATATATAACAGAAGTTGTTTATTATAAATGTTATTAAAGCTGCATTAATGAATATTTTGCTTGATATTTTGTTGTAGTTTTTTTTTGGGGGGGGGGGGCGTAATCAGCTTACAAAGTTGTTGTGGAGAATGTGTTTAGATAGTGTTAGAATAGTTGCTTATTTTCACACCTGACAGACATGGTCAACATTTTTTGGAGTCATCAGTGTCCACCTGATGAATTTAAATATCTAAGTTCAGTGCTCCCTCTCTTTTAGCTCTGTGTTTGGTCTCCACCAGCTCCTGAGGGAAATATCTGGATCTTTAGCTGCTGAATGCTGCACTATGTTCACTAGCTGCTCTCTGACTGAGTCAGTCTGCTGTTTGATGCTGAGCAGGGAGAGGACAGAGCCTTTTACTGCTGTTTCTGCTCCTGCTGGAAACGTAATTGTGAGAATTTGTGATCCAATAAAGCGAACCAATCAGTAAAGAGGCTAAAAAGCTGTGTAGAGCGAGAGGAACTGCAAAATTGGTGATAATTCTCTGTGAGTTTGTCACTACATATTCACATTACACAGTCATTTGATCGACTGTTCTATGAAATTATTGATTTGAGATGTTTTAAAGCCACTACGTGAAGAATTTGAAAAGCCACACAGTGACAGACAACAGTGTACTCCGTTTGCCACAGATTTTTTTAGAAGACAATTTGTTTGATGTGGAGTACTTTGTGTATTTTTTTAAGGCTTTTTCTATGTAATATTCCCTGGAAGTTCATCTATGCTCCTGAACATGGGATACAAGCCATACTCATCCACATAGCTATTAAATACTCACCACATGTTAAGTGTGCCAGCATTAAAATCAGTTCTCCTTTAACAGTTCTTTCACCTAGGACTTAAAATGGCCTCGTGTAATTAGACACAGTGTATTATCATAAATAAAATATAGCTCTGTGGTGTAGACAGTTGTTCTCAACCTTTATGTCGTCTCAGGAATCACACCTGATAAGATTTAGTCATTCAATAACTGTCTGAACTGTAGACTGGTAGACTAACAGTGAACAGAACAGTTGTTCTTATGCATTCTCTCATTGGGCAAATTTCTGGTCAGTGAAATAAAATTATTCCCATTTTTTTCCCTGGATCCCCTTCAAGGACTTTTGAGGGTCCCTGGACCCCAGGTTCAGAACTGCTGGTGTAGATCAATTTACTGATGGACAAACTAACTTGTTGCTTTGTCTTTTTGCTTTCCTCTTTTCCTCGTCTTCCCTGCATGGACAACATGAACATACTGCTTTTACTCCATAATGCACTGTAGTTAATGCAACCTTAGTTCAACTAAAACACCTTATCATGTCACTGAGGAAAGAATTAAAAAAAAAGGTTGGTTTTGCACCTTTTCTCTCTGTTAATCTTAAGGCCATTGATTTCTCTCATGAGAGCAGTTTTGGTGCTATGGTTGGTTCTGAAACCTGATTGGTATGTATTATATATATTGTGAATTTAAAGATTTTCATCAAGTTGTTTGTTGATCATTTTTCAAGTTATTTTCATCTGTAAAAACAGGTGAATTTTTTTTTTCTTTTAAGAATTTTTAGGTCTAAATAAGACTAAAAGCATTGATGTTTTTTCATGTATTTTTAATTTCTCTGCTCACTCTAAACACAAGGTGTATAATGTGTGTTAGCAACTTCTTTAGGTCAGAAATGTATTTTTATTTGCAAAAGCTTGGCAAAGTCCACACAAGGACCTAGCTGTGATGGAAGAATGGATCACAAACAGGACTTTCACCCAGGAAACTCTGGGATGTATCTGTTATCGTTATCGAATTGGTTAACTTATTCTTTTTTTTTATTTTTTAATTTTACTTCAAACCTTTCATCCCGAATTCCTTGAAGTCACAATTCCCACATGTACAGGAGCTACACAGCTGTCGCCAGCTGCTCAACATGCCGTTGTTGACCGAGTCCCTCTTCAGCTCAGACCTGCAGGTGATGATCCACCGACTGGAGATGGCGAGGAAGGTGTGGGAGCAGTTTCCTCCTCGTCAGCAGCAGCAGCTACAGCAGTGACTGGTCTGCAGCAGCGATGTCGCCCTGGAGCTCAAACTGTGGCAGCAGTCGGCCACCCCACAACTTTGTTTTGGAGTTACAGTAGTCGAGTCTGAGATAAAGAAGATAAATGCATGAATGATTTTTTCCCGATCAAAGTGTGACGGTATTGGTTTGATTCTGGAGTTGGTTCTTATTTGAAGGAAGCATGATTGTTTTGAGGTGGTTTTCAAAACTTAGATTTGAATCAAACAGTAGCCTACTCCTAGATTTCTAATGCCGGTCTTTTCATTGTGCAGACTAGGGACCGATGGCACGCTGAATGGGATTGATGGAGTTTGGTGGCTTGAACAATATAATTTCTGATTTTGAGTTATTGAGTTGTACACCCACATTGAAGGCTCATCATGTGCTGGGGACCCTCAATGTGGTAGCAGACAGGATGTCCAGGGGGGGCCTGCTCAAGGATAAGTGGAGCATCTTGCCAGATGTGGCTGCACTGATGTGGTGGCTGTTTGGTTGTCCTGTGACTGACCTCTTCGCAAGCAGGGAGAACACTGTGTCCTCTGTTTTTCCCTCAGGGTGAGCGATGCTCCCCCTCTGGGAGTGGACACCTTTGCTCATGCAGTATGGCTTTCCACCCTGCTGTACACCTTCCCAACTCTGAGGTTGATTGCACCTTTGCTCGACAGGGTCAGGACGCAGCAGTTATATGACCAACAGCAAGTCAGGACCTGCAGATGGTGTTGGATGGTCTCACTTTGAGACCTTCGTTGTCAGCCCTGTGACACAGCCTTGATCTTGTAGCTCCCTTCCTACATCCTTGCCACCTCTGCCACCACCATCTCCTTTCTCTCTCTCTGGCTGGCTTTGGACCAAAAACATGGCACTGTCTTTCCTGCCTGGTCCCTGCTCATAAGGTTCTTGGTGCTGCAGCCTAGCAATTGCACAATCCTTTCTCGGTTTTGGCTTTCCACTTCTTCAGTGACTGATGGGTGGATTCTCTCAGTTTAAGAACCAGACTAGTCTTTTCCTGTTTGTAGCCTAAAGTGATAGATGCTGCAGTGGCAGCAGCAGCAGCAGCAAGGTGTTCTTCCCAAAGAGGGCCATGTCAGAGAGGAACTGAAGCAAGCCAGGACATAAACTCTCTTCTGCAGTCAGGATGTGCACACCAATGTTTGAAGGAGGCTGGTCAAATAATGAAATTATTAACATTACATATTGATCCATATTGGTTATTTAAAAGCTGATGATCCTCCGAGTCCATTGTCTTACCTATCTTACCTGTGGCTTCAGCAGTTACCATAGTTACATGCTAAACTGCAATGACCAGCTGGAAAGTTTCAACAATCATCAACTCAAATGGCAGCAGCAAACAGCTGTACACGTAGAGTGTGAGAAGGACAGCAGTCCTCTCTGTCCTTGCTGCTTCAGGTCCTTCTTACACTGGAAACAATAGAAGTGGCTGCATGCTGTAACCAATTCTACACCTTAATATCAGGATATGATAACTGGAATAGTATCCACAGACAACTTACTTTGCCTAAAATTATAACCATTTGCTTAGTCATGACATACCTTCCAGATGTGTCAGCTTTAACTTCCACCTCTGTTAGGGTTAAGGACTTGGACCAGGATGGCTACGCCCCTACTCCTAGTAGTAAAGGAGGAAAAGTAGACTCTGCCAACCCAGTCTCTTTAATTTTGCATGTTAGTGCCACGGGTGCTCAGCCCAGAGGCATCTATTAATATTCCTCAGACTTATTATTATTCTTCCGCCAAATTTTGGTGCGTAACTCGTCCCGCAGCTTTGAGAAAACCCCGGTAATATATACATCAAAACGTGCGTCTTGATCCCGAAAGAGGTGCTATGACTTTTGGTGTTAAAATTCCAATTTTTCCCAGTTATTCCCAAAATACTTGGAATAAATAATGCACTAGGAATGCATTGGAATTTTTTTTTTTTAAAAAACACAAAATTTTACTTTTTCTCTACAAAATTTCACCTTTTTTCTGAGTCACCTAGCGCTCTCATACCTGCACGTAGAAATTTGATTCAAACTATAAAACGGAGGAAAACTTCTGCTCTCTCAAAAACACAACTGTTTTTACATAAGATGTAAACTTTTCAAACTGTGAGCACTCAAAGGAGGAGTGCAAATCACTTTTTCTTCAAAGTTAGAGTGAAAGCGTCAGTTGGCTAGAGTGCGTGAAGCAGTAAA
>NW_019525505.1:88069-131304 GCF_002814215.2 Seriola lalandi dorsalis
AGTCCGGCAGCAATACCTGTCTCACTCTCATTGACACCTAATGTAATCGTCTTTTTTTTTCAAAAGAATCTCTCTCTGTCTTAGCACTGAACTTACTCACTCATTTTAAGGAATATCTGAATAAAATAGAGACTGTAGAAACTTCTGGCTTCAGTGTCTGGCACGGTGTTTTCGGTTTTTGAAAAGAAGTAACGGTTTTCTCATAATTTGCAATTGTTTGAAGCCATGTAGAATTCTGGGCAGATTTTCACATTGCCATGGCAACGGCAGCTCCTGACCTGACCTCTGACAGCCAAGGGCTGCGTGATGTCATCGCTACAGTGACGCAGAGAAGATTTTTTACCCTAACCCTAACCCTATCCCGGCAGTAGCCCCCGTGGCACTCAAAATTTCCCTGGAATTTTCTAGTTATTATTATTATTATTATCATTGGGCTGAATATGACGCAGACTTAAAAAAAAAAAATTTTTTAACCATTTTAGCGGCTGCACGTGGAGACAGTGAGATTTTAGTAATGCTTTCTGCCAAAATTAGCATGAGCAGTTCAGCAACATCAGCTGACACACTCACGCAACACAGGCAGTGTGATCCCGGCGTAAGAGTTTCTCTTCTGATTGGCTCACTGACCTGTTTTTGCTAGAGCTCCAGAGGGAAGCCTGAAAGAGGGTTGGTTTTTGGTGGTTAAAACCACAAACATGTCTTCTTATGAATATCAAAACTTCAAATAAAACACAGGAAAAGAGTAAATATGTGTCATGAACGTAGCTAAGGATGTAAGGACCCAAATGCACGACTCGGCTCGGTTGAATCAGCAAAACGAGGTTTATTACAAACAATGGTCGGTACACGGAAAGGCAGTCAAACCAGGCAAAGGTATCCAAAACATGAGGCAAAAGGCAAGGTCGAAAAACAAGCAAGGTTCAAAATACGAGAAAGCTATGACTGTGACTATGACTATGAAGCTGGAATGTGAGCTGTGAGAATCGACGAACTGGCGATGAGACAAGACACAAAGGGGAATATATGCGGGGTTGATTGGGAGTGATTAGACACAGGTGCGGGAGACACAATCAGGGATCAGGTGCACACAGACAAGGAGGAGGCAGGGCAGACAGGAACCTGGAACAGAGACATGGGTGAGTGCTCACAAAATAAAACAGGAAGACCAGACATGAAACATGAGGGAGAAAATGAAATACTTAACTGGAAGCATGACAATATGGGACATTTAAATGAGTTTGTGTCAAGGCAGCAGGCAGTAGGCCTAAGGCTTTCAATAATAGATATGAATTCCAGAGAGGGATTTGTCAGTCTGTTAACAATAGGGTAACCAGATGTCCCCATTTCCCAGGGACAGGCCACCAAAAACAGGGACTGTCCCAGCTGGAGATGTCCCTGCAATTGTCCCTGTTTTCAACTGTGAAGTAAAAACCAGATGTCTAGCGTTGTGCTTGTTTTAGGCCAACCAAGGGGGCTAACTGCTAGCTATAGCACCTTCGGGAGTGAAGCTAAAACCATCAAAATAGAGTTACCCAATCAGATTTTTCTTTTTGTGTTTTCTCTAGGCAGAGAAGAGATTAGTCTCACTCATTGGTTAGGAGTCTGTACAGGAGTGTGTCTGTGGGGACACAGACAAAGGCAAGATGGCAGATTCAAAATGGTCGCTGTGACCACATGCCCTGTACAAGGAAGACTATACAAGATGGCAGTAAACAAAGAAACTACTCAAATGGCCGCTGAGACCACCTGGGTTGTTGATGGTGTGAGTTCCTTTGTTAGCCTAGCTCATGTAGTCTGAAGGTACGAGATTAGAGGGAGATGGTTAGCTACATGCAGGTGACAACTGAGACATATTACAGGTATGTGTGTGAAGATATAATTCCATTAACTGTATGACTAACCACAACCTAAGCAAATATAACAAGACATTAAACAACATGTACATAAACAAAAGCTAAGACTTGTGCTGCTTAACTGTGCTGTGCTAGGTGAGGTTAGGCCCAGTCAGTTAACGATACCCACTCCTTGGAAAAAAAAGAGGTCCTTTCCAGTGTTGTTGAAGTGTCCAGCGAGTTGGGTGGTTTCCTGGTGGAGTTAAGTCCTGTCTGGGTGTGTGGCTTTCACTGTTTTCGCCTTTGTTCTGCTCACAGAGTTAGCTGTTCTAAGCTAACTCTGCTGTGTCTCCTATTGCTTGGAAAATCAGATAGACTTTGTGTTGTAGCCGCTGAAGTGAACTTGTTCACTCTGTGTTGAAAAGCTCAGTGAGGGAGAGTGTTGCAGTCTGCTGTGAAGCCTGCAGGAAAGCTGTTGTTCCAGGTAGCCTAGTGCTGACCTGGTGCTGGGAGCTTTGTTGCTCATTGAAGAGCTGAGAGGGAAGAAGGAGCTGTTGCTCCTGAGCACACCAAGGAGAGAAGAGAAAGAATAGAGAAGGAGATCTGGTTTTGTCACCTTGGGGGGTTGCATGTTACACACTGACCGACACTAACTGGTCAGTGATGTCACAGAGGGAGGGTCCACCCCAGGTGTGAACAGTGAGGAACTCTGGGGAAGTGAGTTCTTTGTGTCGAAAACAGAAGAAATTGATTACTACCGGGTGTTCGTTCTGCTGATGTCAGCAGAGATGGGCATTTTAAAGAAAACAGTCATGATCAGAAAGGGCAACATCAGTCACCACAACCTCAAAAACACATAGGCCCTTGGAAATAATAGTCAAGGTGAGGGTATTATGGTGACAGGTAATTAGGAGTGTTTAACACAAAGCCAACGTTTATGTGATTTTAATGTCACTTTCTATTCATTGTCTCCAAAGACATTTTAAACTACAAATGATCCTGAAACCTGGAATAATCAAAGTGTGTGTATTTCAGATATTATTCGATAAAGACAGCGACAGAAAAAACATGTCACAGTAAAAGATATTCAAAAACAGTCCTTTGTTGTGGACATTGAGGCAGTGTTTGTCTTTCTTAAATGTAAAAGAATCAGAATCAGAATTTTGGAGGAATGGCTTGGGAGGAATGGTTTGCTGTATTGCTGAAAGAAAAAAAAATTCAATCTTGATAATTATTTAATTTAGTCTTTAAAATGTGATGACAATGTGTAAAATGCATGAGGTGACATCTCCCACACTGTTACAGTTTATTGTCCTGTTGGAAATACCTTGCGATTCACAAGAACCCCTAAAATATGTTGCTGGTAAAAGTGTTTGCTTGAGCCAGTTGAATGTGCGGTGCACATGCATGTGTGTGCACATTATCAGGATGGTACCACCTCCACCACTGTTTGAGACAGGAAAAAACCTGAGGGAGAGAAGGGGACAAGAGCCATCCATTAGACTATGAGAATGGGGGTCGGGAGGGGTGGGGGGACTTTGCCTGATTATATTGTATCAATACCTGTATAACACTTGAAATAACCAACTTGTAACGTTCAGTGATTCAAGCAAATGTTCTTACGCAGTCCATTTGTGCACATATGACCCACTGTTATCAAAAAAGCTGAATACATTTTTAACAAAACCTTAAATAACACATTTTGTAGTTTTTAATTACATTTTGCTTGAAATCTTTAATTAGAACAAGATAAATGTAAGATGTTAAATCAATGTAATACAATATAATTACCCAGAAAGACTGCCAAAACCACCTCAGTCTAAGACTGGACTCCGACCAGTCCAAGTCAGGAATGAGACTCAAGACCATGCTATCTGCAATAATCCTTTTCCAGGACTAAGATTTAACCAACACACAGTAGTTCTTCGTTCTGTTACTTCACACTTAAATATAATCATAGTTCACTCATCAGTGGTTCGTCTTTTCTGAGGTACTGCAGTGTTTCAGTACTTTGAAACATTCTCATCATGTGTCTTTGCAAACAAAGTCTGTTAATCTTCCTCCATCTCCAGCTGACGATGCGGTTCGTACTGCTGTCATCTCAAGCATTCATATGCACATAAACTCTGTCCTTCAAATCTTGTTCAGACACTAAGGATCCATAATCCCTCAAAGCAAACACAGCCTGTGGTTCTTTAGAGGTCCAATATTTTACACGTTTCTGGCAGCACCTTGTAGTTGCAGGATGACAACAGATGGAAACTCTTTTCATGCTGGTGTGTATGTTAGGGCGAGTACCCTGTGCATTGCACCATAACTATCATTTTGGAGTTTCTGCAGTCTATCTAGATGAGGGCCTTTTTCCCCTCTACATTACATGTATATGTGGCTGCTATTTCGTTTTGGCATGCTCGAGAGGACAATAACAGTGGGGAGCCACTGTCTGGTGTCCCTTTTCTTAAGAGGGGCTCGGAGGGTGTGTCCCCTGAGAGCTCCAAGAGCTCCTGTCTGGGACATGCCCCTAGTGTTGGATGCTTGCCTCCCTTTGAGACCTTGGCAAGCGTGGAACTGAGATGGGTTTCCATTAAGACATCGTTCCTCCTTGCCATTACTTCAGCCAAGCATGTCTGACTCATGTCTGATATGCCCAGTAAGAGCCCTTATGTTGACACTACTCTGTGCATCCGACAACCTAAACAGCTCTTTATTTGTTATGATGGCCCGAGGTGAGGTTGCTTTGTTTCCAAGCAGTGCCTATCCCACTGGATTGTTGATGTGATTGCCCATGCAATCACTCCCTGAGGGGAGTGCCCCTTGCAGTCATATGTGGCCTAGTGGACATCACAAAGTACATTCTCTGGGTTCTGCAAGTTGAATGTCGCCACCCCACATTCTCTGGACATGGTTCTTCTCTGCATTTATGCTGTGAGGTATGTACTTGGAATTTTTCATGACTTTGTTGGTATTAGTCATCCAGTGCTTAAAGCACAAGCTGTTATCCAGGAATCATAGAACCATAGTTACATATGTAAATTTCATTTTACATGTACTCTCTCTGGCTTCTCTCTGGAGCTCGAGTAACAACAGGTTGATCACCCAATCAGAATTCTGATTGGATGATCAAATAAAAGTATAGCAGATTTCAGGTAAACACTCAGACACACCATCCTACAAGGTTGGATGGTGGGTCCAGGTTGGCGGGACTTGGGGCATGGCTGACGGCGGTGACTGCTTTGTTGTGACATCACAAAGTTCCAGAAGTCGTGACGGCTGGTTTTAAGGCTCAGTTTCTGAATACAGTGCATTTCTCTGTGGACTGAGGCTTTGATACTTTCACAGTATTAATATAGAACCTAGACCTGTTTTATAATCAAAGACGATATGGAAATCTCTCTTTACACAGTATTGGACCTTTAAGAAATTCGGTAGATATTTTCTGGAGCTCGAGTTATTTATGAATATGTTGGTAATGAAATGAGGCCACGTCAGACTGTATTGACGACAGATTTGTTATAGCCCCTCTGTGACTGCAGGAGTTTTCCCAGTTTTCCTGTGTCTTTCCCTGTCAGTCTTTCCTTGTGTCTCCTCCCTTTTTTTTCTGTGTGTGTGTGTGTGTGCTTCTCAGCAGGGGCGTGGTGCAGCACTGGCTACCTGGCTCACCTGTTTCCCATCAATCATCAAGCTCTCTATAAGAACCCTGGCTGTCCACTCACTAATTGCCAGATTGCGCGATTGCCATGTGGTAATGCGCCAGGCCACTAAATGTGTTCATCTTAAATTCTTACTTACTACATGTTATTTTGGGTTATTCCTCACCGGTGTCTCTGTCTGCTTTCAGTGATCCAACTCCGACCACTCACCTGCTCCACACCAGCCATCCGCCTCCACACTCCTCCTGCTACAACCCAGATTCCTCAACCGCTGGCATTCCCCCAGAACTCTTTCCCACTCTGATTTCCATTAAATAACTTTTGGTTTATACACTACTGGTTGTAACAAGATTGATGAACAGGAGACAGAGTTTCAGTACTCACAGGTTTTGTCTCTGGAAGCTTTAATCACCCTGTCATCGACCCTGTAGGAACAATCACAACAACAGTTACAGAGTGAGTGGAAAGTAATCAGGTTTAGTTTGAGTTAGTTTTATTAAACCCACCAGTGATGATCCCAGATCAGTCTCACCCAGCTGAGTATTAACTGATCCAGTATCAATGAGCCTGATCAGTAGGTTAGTCATTGAACTTTGGGATCAACTGGAGCTTTACAGTCTCACTTATAAACAGAGTACCTTGGTAGCAGTAATGATCACCTTGGTAACCACAAGGGCTGTTGTGTGTGTGTATGTATTTAGTTTATCTGATCGAATGGCTCAGAACATCACCTTCAGACCAAACTTCATTTGACCTGAACACAGATTCTTGTGGATTCCTGACAGTGATGAAGCTTTTACTCTCCTCTTCATCACTGCAGCTCAGAACAAAATGAGGAGAAATCAAAACTAAACCAACAGTGAGCCACGCACTCCAACTACTTCTCAGCAGAAACAGTCTGATATTAACTTTAACTGTTTCATCTGCATCACATGTTCATAATAGTTCCGTTCTCTCTCTGTCTGTCTGTCCAATCCTGAAGCCTGTCACCGTTCTCTTCTAACTGCTTGACTGAGGAAAGCAGCCACTGAGAAGGTTGGTGGTTTACAGGAAACACTGGATCTTTGCTCTGATACTGTGTTTAATACAATACTGCTGAGAGCAGCATGGACTGACCGCAACCCTCTACTGACCTCAGAGTCTCTAGTCTACAGTCTGGACTCTCCAGAAAACCACACAGATCCTTCAGGTCTGAATCCTGCAGGTTGTTGTAGCTCAGGTCCAGTTCTCTCAGATGGGAGGGGTTGGACTTCAGAGTTGAGACCAGAGAAGCACAGCTGATCTCTGACAAACTGCAGTAACTCAATCTGATAAAGAATGAAAGATGTAGTTAAAAATGGCAGCACGATATTCATACACCCATTCATGCCCACACAGATTAATCTCTCTCACACACACACTGGACATTTTCTACAGTGTATAGAAAACATGAGTCCTCTGATTGAGAGAAATACCAGTGTGTGAGTTCTGAAGGTTGAACTGAAGTGAACAGACATTATTCATGACAACTGAGTGAAATGAGCTGAAACTGAAGAATCATTCTCAGTCTGAGAGAAGAACAACTGGAAAGATGAGACAACAACTATTTCAAATGTCATTCATTAAATCACAGTGAATGATTCAAGTTATGTGTCAATATTAATTAGGTTCAGTTGTGGGACAAAGATGAACTGACCTCAGAGTCTCCAGTCTACAGTCTGGACTCTCCAGAAAACCACACAGCTCCTTCACTCCTGAATCCTGCAGGTTGTTGTAGCTCAGGTCCAGGTCTCTCAGATGGGATGGGTTGGACTTCAGAGCAGAGACCAGAGGAGAACAGCTGATCTCTGACAACCAGCAGTGACTCAACCTGAATAAAGAATAAAAGATGTGAGTTTAGGAGACAAAGTTCCTGCTTGAAAGCGTTCAGTGTTTCATCATCTGTTCAGAGCTGAAGAAAGTTTAGAAAGTAAAAGTTTAGAAAATGAAACTGAAACACCTGAACCAACAGGATGCAGGTTCAAACAGTCAAATACAAGCAGTGGAAACAGTTCTCATTAATATTAACGACAACATGCTGATGCTTCAATAAAGACGTAGTGGCTCCACCTCTAAAACTCTGCCAGCTCCACCAGCAGCTCCATCTATGCAAACCCATGTTGTGCAGCCACATTAATTAGAGATTCTACTAAAGAGTTTTCAAAGACAACAACCGTAAGTCTGAACTCTGGAGAAAAGTCAACAAACGATTCACACAACAACAACTTTTTAATTCATGCTGTGGTGTTGACATTTAATCTATCTGTAGCAGACGCAGGTTGGTGCCAGTGATATGACACAACAAGAGTCACAATCAAGGCAGTATAACTGACCGCAACATCAACTACTTTGGGTTCCAGCCAAGGGTCTCAACAGAGCGGCAGGCAGCTCCATCTCCTCCTGAGTTAAACTGGGTTCATGTTGAAATAAACATGTAGCTGTCGAGGTTTGTGGTAAGTAGGACCCAAAATGCAACCAACACAGAGGAGACGGTGCAGAATGTTTAATAACCAAAAGAACTTACAAAACAAGCACAGGGGAACACAGGGGATAACAACAGGCAACATGAACAGACTAAAGACAAACCCAGAGATCAACAGAGAGACAACAGACGAACCGACACAGACAAAGGGAAGCACAAAGGAGGCAAGGGTGATTGCACACAGGTGAAACACATTAGGGCGGGACAGACAATCACCACACAAACAGGACCAAGACAGGAAGCAAAACACTGAGACACAAGGAAACCAATTACAAAATAAAACAGGAAGTGCGAAAAGTCTAAACAAGACTAACAAAAGGTGTCTGCCAGAGCAAACCATGACAGTAGCTTACATTTCAGTAGTAAATATTTTCTAACTGCAATTACCAAGTGCGCTACACATAGCCTATGTTCAATGAATAAATGAATTATTTATAAATGAATAAATCTCTTAGTTCATCCACAACCGGGGGATGGTTCCTTTCAATGAGTACAAATTCTAAATTAAAAGTAGTATTCATGCTACATATTTGTAGATGTCAGTGTGGAAAAAGTTTCATGTGATTTATACAGTGAAGGATTTTTCTTGTTATATTAAGGTTTCAAAACCGTAACTCAACATTGCTCTGCCATAGTCACTGGACTTAAACCAGAGAAAAAGAAAACAGACAGAGATAATATCAGCCTTATGTCTGCAGGTTAATGTCAACACAACCTTCACATCACATTAATCTCAGCACAAAAGAAAAAAAATGGAGTCTGACCTCAGAGTCTCCAGTCTACAGTCTGGACTCTCCAGAAAACCACACAGATCCTTCACTCCTGAATCCTGCAGGTTGTTGATACTCAGGTCCAGGTCTCTCAGATGGGAGGGGTTGGACTTCAGAGCTGAGACCAGAGGAGAACAGCTGATCTGTGACAACCTGCAGTTCCACAATCTGAACAAAGAATAAAAGATGTAGATAAAACCATTGATAATCAATCAGATATGTCCTAATCAATGGTCTTAGTCTAAAATGAGTAGAGGGACTTTGTCCTTCTCTTATTGTGGATCATCATAATGTCAGCCTTCTACAGTCATCATCCAAATGTCAGCACAACATTCATACACCTCTTCATGTCAACACAGATTCATTACATGCTGCTGACCTCAGAACAGTCTGTCAATATAGAACCAATATCTGATCAGACATGTTGGACTAAAAACTGACTACAAGACTTTCATTCATGAATGAACTGGATCACAGTTTAAAGATCCAGTCCTGATCCAGTAAAAAGGTCTTGCTTGGTCCTGGTCTCAAGAAATCCAAATGTAAATGTAATGATGTGATGTTGTTGCGCAATATTATGAACAGAACGTTGAAGCGCACTTTTATTTTGAAGGACAGTATTTTTTTTTATGGTTAATCTTGTTCGTTCTTTTGAGTGTTATTAATGCTGTTATAAAGTATTGTGTGGTTGAAAATGTTATTTGTAGGTAAAAACGCAGCTAGATGCTAGAGGGAAGGTCTGGGAAATACAGGAAGTACAATGGGTACTTTATTTTGAAACTGTACTTATCGCGTGGCGCTGGGGGTTTTACTTCCTCTTGCTCCTGACTCTTCCCTGAGAGGTACGCATTTCTGCTGCTCCGCATATTTTCATTGTTTTCGTTGTAAAATGTTAATGTAAGTTATCTTAAACTGTTGTAATGCTGGTGTAGTCACATAGACACGTGTTAAAAGAGTATTTTTTTGTTATATTGTCATGCGTAAATTTGCTAACTCGAGTGGAGAAGTATTATGGTCGTGTGTGTTGCTAGGCTGCTGCGTAGCTTATAACGCTAGGGTGTACTATTGAGAATGAATGCTCACAGGAGCCATGTGGTGACTGTGTTCATGGTGTTACAGACCAGAGAGCAAAGAGAGCATGTATGAGAAAACACTTGTGAACACCGGTGAATACTTCTTCTCTATAATACAGGTATGTGAGTTTACGCACTTTATGTTCGTAAGCTTATGTTGATGTAAAACATTTTATGTATTTTATTTAATTTTGCATTATAAAATCCTCTTGCTCCTGACTCTTCCCTGAGAGACCAGAGAGAGCAAAGAGAGCATGTATGAGAAAACACTTGTGAACACCGGTGAATACTTCTTCTCTATAATACAGGACGGAGAATAAATTGTGTCGTGACCAGCTACAGTGTGTGTCCTCTCCATTCATCGTAATCGAACACAACGCAGAATTAGACCCACTACATAAACACATATTAAACTGAACACGTACACACACACACACACACACACACGCACACACACACACACGCACACACGCACACACACACACACACACACACACACACTCTCCTCTGACTGAGAGAAATACCAGTGTGTGAGTTCTGAAGGTTGAACTGAAGTGAACAGACATTATTCATGACAACTGAGTGAAATGAGTTGAAACTGAAGAGTCATTCTCAGTGTTAGAGAAGAACAACTGGAAACATGAGACAACAACTATTTCAAATGTCATTCATTAAATCACAGTGAATGATTGAAGTTATTTGTCAATATAAATTAGGTTCAGTTGTGAGAAAAAGATGAACTGACCTCAGAGTCTCCAGTCTACAGTCTGGACTCTCCAGAAAACCACACAGATCCTTCACTCCTGAATCCTGCACGTTGTTGTAGCTCAGGTCCAGGTCTCTCAGATGGGAGGGGTTGGACTTCAGAGCTGAGACCAGAGGAGAACAGCTGATCTCTGACAACCTGCAGTAACTCAATCTGAATGAAGAATAAAAGATGTAGATAAAATCATTTATAATCAATCAGATATGTCCTAATCAATGATCTCTAGTCCAAGTTTGTCAGCTCAATCAATGAGAGGCGCTCTGATTCAGTGTCTCGGGTGTCTCAGAACGAACGCGCACGCTACGTGGCCATGACAAAGAATAAAGGGCTGGTGCGCCACCATGTGGTGGGCATGGTAAACTTGTCTGACTGAGAGAAATACGAGAGTGTGAGTTCTGAAGGTTGAACTGAAGTGGACATTATTCATGACAACTGAGTGAAATGAGCTGAAACTGAAGAATCATTCTCAGTCTGAGAGAAGAACAACTGGAAACATGAGACAACAACTATTTCAAATGTCATTCATTCATTAAATCACAGTGAATGATTCAAGTTATGTGTCAAGATTAATTAGGTTCAGTTGTGGGACAAAGATGAACTGACCCCAGAGTCTGCAATCTACAGTCTGGACTCTCCAGAAAACCACACAGATCCTTCACTCCTGAATCCTGCAGGTTGTTGTATCTCAGGTCCAGGTGTTTCAGATGGGAGGGGTTGGACTTCAGAGCAGAGACCAGAGGAGAACAGCTGATCTCTGACAACCAGCAGTTCCACAATCTGAATAAAGAATAAAAGATGGGAGTTTAGGAGACAAAGTTCCTGCTTGAAACTGTTCAGTGTTTCATCTTCGTTCTACACTACCCTATTCTGGCTATTAATGGCTAATGTTAGCCATCAACAGAATTAAAAGTAAATGCAAAGAAACCTAGCTAATCTCAGGCCATTGCAACAAACCTCACACTAGGGTTGCACGGTATACCGGTACCAGTATAGTACCGCGATACTAGAGTTTTGAAAACGGTACTATACCAGCATTTTAAAAAAAACTGTACTTTTATTTCATTTTATTGAATGCAAATGAATTGGTAAATTGGAGCCTGTCTCTTTAAGCACAGCGAGGCCAGCGAGTGTGACGTAGTTGCCCGAGCGGATGTAAGCTGCCTCCCACGCGCACTCGCATGTTTAGACTGAGGAGGAGAGAGAAACGACAAGTCGCGTCTTAGACAGATGGAGCGGGTTGAAGAAAATACAGTAGATAGAGATGGCAGCTGCAGAAAAGCCCGTACTTGTGGACAAAATGGGGACCCGAAGTTCGGTGTGGAAATATTTCGGGTTCAAACCGAACGATAAAGGCGAGCCACTGAACCCAGAGGCACGGCAGTGCAAGCGATGCTACAAAGTGTGTCTCGCAAAAGCAGGCAACACTTCAAACCTGTCGAAACATTTAAAGGACAACCATGCGGACTTGTTCCAAGACTTCAGTCAAGAACGACAGGTGATAATGTTGCTCACCTGTTCACTGCACTGTAATGTCAATGAAAGAAGTACAAAGCCCCTCCCAGCCCAGTAGTAAACCTACAGTAGCCTGCAAGCAGAGAGCTAAAACATGTCCATGGTTAATAAATACATTAAAAAATATATTTTTAAAAATTAAATTACATTCCTTAAATATTTAAATAACCCATTAAGGCAATACATAATATAATGAAATATTTTTTACAAAAAGTATCGAAAAGTATCGAAATACATATTGGTATCGGTATCGAAAAAGAAATTTTGTATCGTGACAACCCTACCTCACACACGTGTCTTCTTTTCTGTTGGACTTTGAAACTGCCAGTCTGCAGTGGACAAAACAGATTTCATTTCTGACTCTTGAGCATGTGTGAGACCTGGATCAAACCTGAAAACACTGCTACCCCAGCTGCACTTTCCAATAACCACATATTCTCCCATACAGGTCTGGCTGAGGAGGTGGGACTGGTCTCCTCATTTCCAACAAATGGACATTTACTCAACTGTTGCTTCCAAACACTCCTCATTAGAGTATCATATTGTCATGGTGACTGCTGCGGCGAAAGTCTCTGTGGTTGTCATCTACCGTCCACCAGGACAACTAGGTGATTTTGTGGATGAGCTAGACACAATGTTGTCCCCTATTCCTGACCATGGCTGTCTGCGACTCATACTAGGTGATATTAACATCCACTTAGACAATCACAGCTCTTCTGATTTCCTGTCCACGATACACTCATTTGACTTAAAACGTGTCTGCAATCCTCCAACTCACAAAGCTGGTAAAGTACTTGACTCACCTGAAATTGTGTCACAGATTTTCTGCCAGTTAAACCTCTGCAACTCTCCAACCACTATTTCATTTGTTTCTCTGTTTGCCTCCCTGATCTACCATCCATCCCACCACCTCTGGTTTCTGCCGCAACATCACTAACTTTTCTCCAACCCACTTTTACTCAGTGCTCACTTCAGCTCTACCTTCCACTAGCACCTTTTCCTCATTCAATGAAATGCGCAGTACCACAGACACTCGGAAACTATTTTCCACTTTTAAAACCTTATCCAATCCTCCACCACCCCCACCAGACACATACCTCTCAGCTGATATATCTTTGCCTCGTTCTTCACTGAAAAGGTTGCGGCCATCAGCTGCCAATTCTCAGAACCTCCCAGAGACAACCATTCTCTGCTGAACAAGGGTGCAAAAGACACACCTTTTTCCCCATTTGCCCCACTCAGTGAGAAGAATTTGTCAAAACTCCTGACCAGTAGCCCATCCCACTACATGTACGCTAGATCCCATTCCCACAAACCTCCTCCATAGCCATATCTCCCTCCATTGTACCAGCAGTCACACATGTAGTAAATGCTTCACTGGCTCAGGTAACTTCAAAAACCCTCACTTGACCCTGCTCATGTGGAGAACTATAGACCTGCCTCACTGCTTCCATTCCATCTAAGTGTATAAAAAGAGCAGCATTTAAAATGGTCTCAGAATTCCTATCATGGATATCTCCTTGATCCAAATCAGACAGGCTTCAAGAGCGGCCACTCCACTGAAAGGCCCTGTTGTCTGTGACAGAAGCCTTGAGGGCAGCTAGAGCCGCAGGTCAGTCCTCGGTTCTTATCTTGCTGGACCCCTCAGCAGCCTTTGATACAGTGAACCATCCTGCTGTCTGTCATCTCTAACGTGGCCATCTTGGGCAACGCCCTTTCTTGGTTTGAATCCTATCTCACAGGGTTCTCTTTCAGTGTGTCATGGCAAGGGAAAATGTCCTTAGCCCAGCCCATCCTCTCCCCATGATCCCCAAGGATCAGTACTGGGACACCTCCTCTAATGCAATATACACCACACCTCCGTGGGCCCAATTATCCACTCACATGTCTTCTCATAGCACTGCTATGCTGACGACACCCAGCTATTCCTGTCATTCCCACCAGGCGACCCCACTGTCTTTGAGTAGATCTCTGCCTGTCTCTCTGACATATCTGCATGGATAAAGTCAACTAAACCTCTCTAACACTGAACTAGGGATACAGCAATTAACTGGTTTCACTATTAACCTCCTTTTAAAATGTCACAGTTATGTAATCGTAAAGGCTCAGCTACATCGAGTGGGTGTCTGTTCTCAATCAAAAATCTGACATTATGCTGGTGCATTATTGTTGTCGCTTTGGATAAAAGCATCTGCCAAATATGTAAACATAAATGATATGCTCACACTTTAATACATTAACACGTAACGTTATTGTAAATTTGCATCACTGCAACACTAGAATGAATTAATGCAAGCATAAACCTGCACATCAACAAACTCACACTGTGCATAGAATGTAAATCGAACTTAACTAAGGTATTAAAACACCGAAACATATAGCCGTTGCTTTCAAGGGCGTGAGAAAAGACACAGGAGAAGCTCTCACCATGCACACATTTCTGCTTCACACTACTTGTTTACTAGTGCGGGTTCCCTATCCCACAATAAACAGCATGTCTTTTGCAATGCATCAAAATAATATCACTATGCTGGGCGGCCAGAGATCCCTGTGGAGATCCGGAGAAGGAGGAGAGGCTGTAGAGCTGGAGTGAAGCGCAGACAGCGGAAAAAATGGTATAAACCATGTTTACCGTCTGTCGTCATGGGGAACGTAAGATCACTCCCAAACAAGATGGAAGAGCTTACTGCGCTAACCCGGCTTCAGAGAGACTTTCGCGAGTGTAGCATCATGTGCTTCATGGAGACGTGGCTGAGTGAACTTTCTCCCGACTCACATGTCACACTGGACAGATTTCAACCTGTACGGGCGGACAGGAAAACCACGGAGTGTGGTAAGAAGAAGGGAGGAGGGGTTGCTGTGTTCGTTAATGAGAGATGGTGCCACCCTGGACACATCAGTGTCAAGGAACAACTCTGCACTAGAGACTTGGAGCTGCTAGCGGTTAGCATGCGGCCGTACTATCTCCCAAGAAAGTTTTCACATGTCATTGCGGTGACTGTGTACACCCCCCCCCCTCGGCCGTCGCCGCTGCAGCCACAGACCAGATCCATAGTGTTGTCTCTCAACTTCTAAACCAGCACCCCCATTCCCTCCTCCTCATCTCCGGGGACTTCAACCACACGTCCCTGTCCTCTGCTCTTCCTACCTTCACCCAGTATGTGGATTGTCACACCAGGGACAATAAAATTTTGGACTTGTTGTATGCTAATATCAGGAATGCATACACCTCATCCCCCCTCCCCCCGCTGGGACGCTCAGATCACAACCTTGTCCATCTGATCACAGACTACACCCCTCTGGTGAATAAACAACCACCTGAGAAGAGGTCTGTGAAGGTGTGGTCCGAGGAGACCAGTGCCAGACTCAGAGATTGCTTGAAATAACAGACTGGGAAGCACTCTGCCCCCCCCATGATGGCGACATCGACACCATGACCCACTGGATCACAGACTATATTAACTTCTGTGTGGAGAGCACTGTGCCCTCCAAGTCAGTACGCTGTTTCGCCAACAATAAACCCTGGGTGACCTCCGAGATTAAGGCCCTGCTGAACGAGAAGAAGAGGGTCTTTAGATCGGGGGATAAGGAGGAGCTGCGCAGAGTCCAGAAGGAACTCAAACAGAAAATCAGGAAAGGGAAGGACTGTTACAGACAGAAGCTGGAAGAGCGGCTGGTGCAGAATAACACCAGAGATGTCTGGAGTGGACTGCAGAACATCTCTGGCCACGGAAAAGGAGTGAGGAGAGACCTGAGCTGCGGCAACAAGAACTGGGCCAATGAACTGAATCTGTTCTTCAACAGATTTGATTCTGCCCCCTCCCCCCTTACCTGCACTGCACCATCTTCACACCTCCCTGGGCCAGCTCCCCCTCCTCTCCTCAACCCGCTACTTTCAACTCCCATTCACCTACAGCCCTCCCCTCCCCACCAATACAACTGCCCCCTCTCACCCCCCACCACCCCCATATCCTCACCTCAGTCATCTTCCACCCCCTTATCCATAACAGTTGATCAGGTGAAGTGTCAACTTAAGATGATCAAGACAAGGAAGGCCCCAGGCCCGGATGGCATCAGCCCCAGATTACTGAAGGACTGTGCAGATCAGCTCTGTGGTGTGCTCATGCACTTGTTTAATCTGAGCCTGAGCCTGGAGAAAGTACCGGCCCTGTGGAAGACCTCCTGTGTGGTCCCAGTACCTAAAACCCAGCGCCCCAAGGAGCTTAACCATTTAAGGCCTGTTGTCTTGACCTCTCACCTGATGAAAACTTTGGAGAGGATCATCCTAAATCACGTGAGACCACTGGTGAGCACACAGCTGGACCCCCTGCAGTTTGCTTACCGGCCTAGTGTTGGGGTGGACGATGCAGTGATCCACCTACTGCATAGATCACTGCTACACCTGGAGGACAGTGGGAGCACTGTGAGGGTCATGTTTTTTGACTTGGAAAGGTTTGGAAGTTGGAAAGGGTGGGAGTGGACCATTACCTGGCTGCATGGATGATAGACTACCTCACCAACAGACCAGAGTACGTGAGGCTTCGTCACAGTGTGTCTGATGTGGTGCTCTGCAGTACAGGTGCCCCCCAGGGTACGGTGCTCTCCCCTTTTCTCTTCACCCTGTACACCTCAGACTTCACACACAACACCACACACTGCCACGTCCAGAAGTTCTCTGACGACACAGCCATTGTTGGGTGTGTTTCGGAGGGAAATGAACTGGAATACAGGACAGTCATCAGGGACTTTGTCAGCTGGTGCAAGATCAACCAGCTTCAGCTTAATGCCAGCAAAACAAAGGAGATGATTGTGAACCCCAGGCGGAAGACATCCCACTTCACACCAGTGAACATCCAGGGACTGGACATCGAGGTGGTGGAGAACTACAAGTTCCTGGGGGTTCACCTGAACAACAAACTGGACTGGTCCACCAACACCCACGTTCTCTATAAGAAGGGTCAGAATCGCCTTCACCTGCTGAGGAGACTGAGGTCCTTTAGCATGTGTGGGGCTTTCCTCAGGACCTTCTACGACTCTGTGGTGACCTCCGCCATCTACTTCGCTGTGGTCTGCTGGCGAGGGGGCAGCACTGACAGGGATAGGCAGAGGCTCAACAAATTGATCCGGAAAGCGAGCTCTGTCCTGGGCTGCCCCCCTAGACTCCATTGAGGAAGTAGGTGACAAGAGGATGTTAGCTAAGCTGACATCCATCATGAACAATACCTCTCACCCTCTGCATGACACTGTAGGGTCTCTGAGTAGCTTCTTCAGCAGCAGACTTTTACATCCTTGCTGTAAGAAGGAGAGGTTCCGCAGGTCCTTCATTCCAGCAGCTGTCAGACTCCACAACTCCTGCTCTTCCTGACCATGTGCAAACTTGCACTTTTTCATGTACATATCGTGTGTATTGTGTATATTGTATTTATTAGTGTATAATTGGTTTATTTTTCTGCTGTGGTAAATGAATTTCCCAGTTGTGGGATGAATAAAGTTAATCTAATCTAATCTAATCTAATAAATGTGCATCATGAGTTCAGTGCAAACCAATGTGATACTGTGCTTCTATAGATAATATACTTCAACATGAATTATAGTAGTAATAAAGTAATGTCCATTAACCTACTACAGACTTAAATCAGCGGGCAGAGCACTGGAACAAGAAAACACTGAAACATGGAGTCTGACCTCAGAGTCTCCAGTCTACAGTCTGGACTCTCCAGAAAACCACATAGATCCTTCACTCCTGAATCCTGCAGGTTGTTGTAGCTCAGGTCCAGGTGTCTCAGATGGGAGGGGTTGGACTTCAGAGCTGAGGCCAGAGAAGCACAGCTGATCTCTGACAAACTGCAGCGATTCAATCTGAATAAAGAACAAAAGATGTAGATAAAATCATTGATAATCAATCAGACATGTCCTACTTAATTACCTCTTCTCTAAAATGAGTGATTTTGTCCTGTTATTGTGGATCATCATAATGTCAGCCTCTACAGTCATCATCCAAATGCACAGATTCATCACATGCTGCTGACCTCAGTACAGTCTGTCAATATAGGATCAATATCTGATCAGACATGTTGGACTAAAAACTGACTATAATGTGGCCCCTTGGTGCCTCAGGTGGTACAGTGTGAACCATGAAGGCTTAGTCCTAACTGCAGCATCCTGGGTTCGAATCCAACCTGTGGCCCTTTGCTGCATATCACCCAATCTCTCTCTTTTCCTTACTTCCCTGTCACGCGGTGAGGTCAAGTTGGGGTTTTGTCCTGTCTCCATGTCTTGTCATTTCCTGTTTTATTTTGAAAAGTAACTCTCCTCTCGTTTCAGGTCACTTGCCCTTCCTCGTGTGTCACTTGTCGGAGTGTCTTCCCTGATTCCTGATTGTGTCCACCTGTTTCCCATTACCCTCATGTGTCTTATAGTCCGCGTCTCCCTTTGTCTTGTGCCAGAGTGTCTCGTTCCAGTCGTGCACCCCAGCCAGTTATCACAGTTCATGCCTTGCCTTGTCTCTGCCTTTTTGTATTTATTCTCTACCTCCATGCGAGTGATTTTTTGTTTGTATTTTCATAGTATAGAGTTTTCTGTTTGTAAAGTTTATAGCAGTTTTTGTAGCCTCCTTGTGGAGTGATTTTCTGTTGGTTTATTCATTTTTGTTTCAGCAGTTTTGTCCCTCCATTCGGAGTGTTTTTTGTTTATTAGATTTTTCCCTGATAGGTTTAGTCTTGTCTAGTTAGCATAATTTTCATAGCTGGTTTTATTTGTCACTCTATCCGGAGGTTGGAATATTTAAATAAAGTCTGCCTAATTGTCACTCTGCAACTGAGTCCTCTTTATAGTCCAGGCCTGACACCCTGTGTCTATTTTACTGTGGCTATCAAAATAAAGGCACCACCAAAAAAAAACTTACTACAACTTTTTTGACAAATTAAAATGAAGTGCTAAACTGTGGGTGGAACTAAGAGGCGTTTACGGTACATTAGAAATCAAAGCACCTATGGTACATAGGGCAGATGAAAACTTGAACCTGTTGCACCTGTAGGTGGTGTAGAGAATAAAAGTGGGAACAGGACACAACTCTGTGGGGAGCCTGAGGAAGACAAAAGCTGCTTCACGCCTTGATCCTCTACAAGTGAAGGAGACCACAATCCATCCGACACCATTACCATCTGGATTAAACAGATGTTGCAGTTTGGCAGCCAAAACACTAGGCAGACACATGATGATCTAAACATGGTTAGGGTCAAACACATTGTAGAAATAACAGACAAACCTGTACTAAACAGTTTCTGTCACAAAACAAAGTGTTGTTTTCATCTTTGTAGGATCAGTATGTTATGCACAGCACTACAACTAGACATACAGCATTTAATGATTGAGGTTCAACACAAAAGCATCTCAGTGAGATCTGACCTGAGTGTCTCCAGTGTGCAGTGTTGAATCCTCAGTCCAGCAGAGAGCAGCTCCACTCCTGAATCCTGCAGCTTGTTGTTACTCAGGTCCAATTCTCTCAGACTAGAGGACAGGGAGCTGAGAACTGAGGACAGAGCTTCACAGCTTCTCTCTGAGAGGTTACAGCCACTCAGCCTGAAGGAGAGTTAATGATCAGGAGATTTTAGTTGTGTAGAGATTTCATGTTGTTTTAAAGGGAAAGGACATTAAACAAAATAAATTGTTACACTGTAAAATTTTAGTCACATTCTCAGATCACAATGATTTGTAGTAAGTAAATGTTGGTCATCAGTAAGAACCAGATTGTTAAGAAATCATTTTGCATGGCTGCATTCATCTGTAGAAATGAACACAGATGGACAAACACTGAAGAAACAGGTTGAACCTAAACAGCAGGGCCACCTGTATTATCGCCAATGTCCCCGACTGACTGACTGACTGACTGACTGACTGACTGACTGACCATATTTCCACAATTGGCCAGCCAGATGCCACATAACTGAGTTGCAACTTACTCATCGGCCGTTACTCTTTCCATATGATTTGGTGCAAACAAGTTCTATTAGGAAGGTGTTTACAGCAGCAGTGTTGACAACTTAGCGCATTTATTGCAATATTTAGAGACCTTTTTTCAAACAGACTGGGTATAAACCTGGTACATGACTGGACCGTGTATGGATGCCAACCAGAGCATCAGGGCTACACCTTGTTAGGGAGTCTACTGAGCCGCCCTAGTTTCTGCTGCTCGGAGGCTACTGTGAAGCAGAGGATTATTGTAAGTATCATGACTACTAAGGAAAAGGAGGAATAACTACACATAAGACACACTGAGCAGAGAGAGCAGGAGAGAGGGAGGGAGAGAGAGAAGTCATAGCAAACTGCTAAAGAAACTAGCAGATCTGAATAACATGTAAACAACAGAAACATCAGCAAAAGGAAATGAGAATACTTTTACTACAGCACAGCAATCAAAGCCCTGTTAAGAAATAAAGGGTTTCTGTCCACTGAAACGCTAGAGGCCTTTCAATTTGAAACGATTACAAGAAGTGTTGAGTTTATATGATCTGAGTGATCATTTAACTGATGTGTTTGGTTATTTTGTCAGACGACGTTGTGGTTATAAAATCAGGATTTTAGCATCAGCAGAGCAGCAGCTTGGAAGTGACTGCTGGTTTACATGTAGTTAAGGAAAGTTAAGGGAACATGTTTCTATCACTATTTCAAACTTGTTCCATTGTCTTTACAACAGAAACAAAAAAACATTTCAATGAGAACAGCATTGTTGTGAGCTCAGCTGTATTAAAACGCTGTCTTTGTGAGCACAGAGAGGAGAAGAGAACAGATGAAACCAGCTGACACAAGATAATATGATGTCAGTTGTTTACAGTAGTTCCACAACAAGTCCTCAATTTCGCACATTGACCATACACAGTCCAACCACATATTAGGTTTGAGCCTATTCTTGTTTACAGTTTTTTTCAGTTGATAACACTAAAATGAGGCACAAAGCAAAATTATTGAAACTGAGCAATTGTAAATAACTGTAATTACAACCCAACACATCTGCAGATGTCAGTGCACCTACAGAGCTTTGTTGGAGGCTTTAACCACTGGAATCAGCCTCAGAAGAGACTCCTCTGAAGCAGAGGAAAAGTATTTCTTCAGGTCAAACACGTCCAGATCTTTTTCTGAAGACAGTAAGATGAAGCCCAGAGCTGACCATTGAGCAGGAGACAGTTCATCTGTGGACAGACGTCCTGATCTCAGGTACTGTTGGATCTCTTCCACTAGAGAACCATCATTCAGTTCATTCAGACAGTGGAACAGGTTGATGCTTCTCTCTGGAGACAGATTCTCACTGATCCTCATTTTGATGTAATTGACTGTTTCCTGATTGGTCTGTGACCTACTGTCTGTCTTTTTCAGCAGGTCCCGTAGTTTATCCTGATTGGTCTGCAGTGAAAGACCCAGAAGGAAGCGAAGGAACAAGTCCAGGTGACCATTTGCACTCTGTAAGGCCTTGTCAATGGCAATCCTGTGGATCTTGCGTGCAGAGGTTTTCCTCAAGAGGAGTCCCAGGTTTTGAAGTGATGGTCGTGGCAAAGGCATCACGTTCTTGTTTCTGTTAATGCGAGATATCTCCACATAAACAGCAGCCAAAAACTCCTGAATGCTCAGATGCACAAAGCTGAAGACCTTGTCTTTCTCTTTCCTCCCACGCTCCTTTTTAAAGATCTCTGTGAAGACTCCTGAGTACACCGAGGCTGCTCTGAAATCAATGCCACTCTCTTTCAGATCTTCCTCGTAGAAGATCAGGTTGCCCTTTTCCATTTGCTGAAACGCCAGTTTTGCTAATGACTCAATGTACTGAATGCACTTTTCTTGACCATACTTCTCTTTTGTCTGATCAATTTGAAACACCAGGAACTCTGTGTACATCTCAGTCAGGGTCTTGGGCAGCTCTCCTCCCTCTCTGGTCTTCAACACCTCCTCCAGAACTGTAGCAGTGATCCAGCAGAAGACTGGGATGTGGCACATGATGTGGAGGCTTCGTGATGTCTTGATGTGGGAGATGATCCTGCTGGCCTGCTTCTCACATCTGAACCTCTTATTGAGGTACTCCTCTTTCTGTGGGTCAGTGAACCCTCTGACCTCTGTTGTGCTGTCCACAAACCCTTGAGGGATCTGATTGGCTGCTGCAGGTCGCGTGGTTATCCAGACGCGGGCAGAGCGTAGCAGTTTCCCATTGATGAGTCTCCTCAGCAGAACATCTGCTTTAGTTGACTGTGTTACATCAATAGAGCCAATATCCTCGGCATTAAGGTCCAGATGAAGGCGGCTTTCATCCAGTCCATCAAACACAAACAGCAGTTTGAATTTGCTCTTGTCAAAGTTCGTGTTTCCTGACGACTGTAGAGTTGTAAAGATGTAATTAAGAGCTTCTTCTTTGATGTCCATAGTTTCTGGTATACATTCATGAATTAGCTCTGCCAAACAAAACTCTTTTCCCTTCAGTGAATTCAGCCGACGGAAAGTGAAGGGGAAAAGGAGATGCACATCTTGATTGGTTCTTTTTTCAGCCCAGTCCAACACAAACTTGTGCACAAAGAATGTTTTTCCAATTCCTGCGACTCCATTGGTCAGCACTGTTCTCATGGGTCTGTATTTTCCAGAGGGGTGTTTGAACATGTCACTGGGTTTAATTGGTTTCTCTGTTTCTGCTGGCTTCCCTGCCTTCTCGATCAGTCTGACCTCATGCTGAGTGTTGATATGTACGTCGGCCCCGACTGTGATGTACAGCTCTGTGTAGATATCAGCTAGATGCTGTTTATCTTCTGCCCACCCTTCTTGCACACACACAAACTTGTCCTGGAAGTTGGACTGAAGCATCTGTTGGTAATATTTGATGGGGTGTGTCTCTGGTACAGGAACCATCACATCTGTGTCAAACAAGAAGAGAAACATTCAAAGTGTGAGGTATATGTCTACAGATGCCTCTTTTCTTGCTTCTAGATGAAGTAAACACAAGATTTGGTTGTAAAGTAAAGTAATTGTCCCCCTAAAAATATTCTGCAACACAACACAACCTTAAAAACTAAAGATAATGGTGTGAAGATGTTTGCAGCATTTATGAAGCAAATCTTTATAACTTTAGGCAAAGTAAGTTGTCTGTGGATACTATTCCAGTAATCATATCCTGATATTGAGGTGCAGAAGTGGTTACAGCATGCAGCCACTTCTACTGTTTCCATTGTAATAAGGACCTGCAGCAGCAAGGACAGAGAGGACTGCTGTCCTGCTCACACTCTACGTGTACAGCTGTTTGCTGCTGCCATATGAGTTGACAGTTTAGCATGTAACTATGGTAACTGCTGAAGCCACAGGTAAGACAGCAAGAGCAACAGGAGTTGGAGGATCTTCAGCTTCACAGTTAACCAATATGGAACAATATGTAATAATAATAATTTTAATTAAAATTTTTGGCCTGCAAAATTTCAACAGAGAGTGCACATGTAGTACTTTACAGGACTCATGTCAGGGAGATTTTCCTTTGAGGTGCTACAGTATGGGACTTAAACAGTGACATTAAATTCTGGCACTAAAAATAAAATTTGACATCGAAAACAAAACCTGAGCTGAAAAAAGAAACTATGGCGCTGAAAAACTTTTATTGAAAAACTCTGCATACCTTGGCAACGGCTTCCACAAGTTCAGCTGGAACTCCCAAACTGCAGGTACATCTGTTTCTCTCTGCTGCTGATTTTTCACAAAGGACCAGGCTAGGTTAAAGTTAACTTTTAATGGACGTTATGCTGCTTTGGCAGCTAACGTTAGCTAATTCTTGTCAGCTGTCAATGAGTTTAATATCATGCCCCCAAAGCTCAGTGAAGTCAGCCATGTTGTGAAGAAGGCAAGGTCTTCATCAGCTCCAGGCCTCAATGGAGTAATTTATAATCTCTATAAGAACTTGCCATAAGGGTCTAGAACAGCTATGGTACCTCATGAGAACTGAAAAAACAATGTATTCATGTAAGTGGCAAAGAGTGGTAGCTATCTTCATTCGCAAGGAAGAAACCTTAAAGACATCGGCCACTTCAGCAGCATTGCACTGCGTAATGTTGAAAGAAAAATCTTCCTCTCTGTACTGGATAGAAGGATGACTAGCTACTTGACTGAGATTGGCTAAATTGATGCCAGCTGCCACACGGCAGGAGTACCAGGCCTCCCAGGGTCCGTGGAGCACCCTTGCTCAATCATCTGCCAGCACAGCCAAAGAAAGGCAGTTTTGCCTGTGGTTGAGGAGGAAGGAGAAGTTTTGGGACCTCCGGGTTGAGTTTTTGTATTATGTTTGCCTCCAGGCTTCATCCCGAGTTGCTTGTTTTGCCCCTGAGCCATCAGTTGATGCTCTCCTGCTCTACCCCTTTGATCCCCAGTCTGCATTTGGGTCCATTCCTTACTCTGCACAGGCCCCTGAATCCCTCCTCCAAGCCACTGCTCCTCAACCAGGAGACGTTTCAAGATTAATGGAGCGAAGACTGGGGGTTCCTGCCTGATAACCCAGAGGAGGTGTGACAGGCAGCAATGCCCAGCAGGTTACACCAGCCACCTCTACACTTACTGGAACTGGAGGATAAGGACCCAGTTGAACCTGGTGCATATGCCATGCCAAATCAAAACAGCCTCATGACAGGTGTCTCAGATACAGAGTTAAGTCAGTCTTAATTAAGCTACTTGAGAGGGTATGCAGATCAGGAGTAGATTCCTGGAACACTTAAAGAGGGAACAGCTCCAGAGTCTGTTCTGCCAGAGTGAAAACTCATGATGTGTTGGTGAAAAAGACACCAGAGGTCTGATGAGAGCTGCTCTGGGGACTAAGAGGTAGGAAATCACTCATGTGTCTCAAAGACTATGTTCATGCAGGTATGTTTGGACTAAGGGGTGGAGGATGGGGGTGTTGTAATGTGAAAACTTTGTAAACTAATGAATATTTTTTTTGTCTTGCGAGCGGAGGTGAACATTTCTCTCAGTTAACCTTCAGACGGTCTCTAGGTGGAGCTGATGACTAGAGAGAGCCTAGTCGAGGGTTACTAAACTTACTAAAATATAATTTTTAAACTAAAAAGATACATTGTGCCTTTTCAGGGTTTCCATACCTACCAGAGAACACAGCAGCTTTACCTTCAGTCTGAGGAAGAGGAGCCCGAGTCTGAGAGGAGGAAGGTCCTCTGTTCTCTGAAGTCTCCCCAACATCACTGACAACCACTGACAGAGAGAGAGAGAGAGAGAGAGAGAGAGAGAGAGAGAGAGTGATTATGTGTCTCCACTCATTACTGCTATTATTGATGTATTATTTATCATTAGGTTAATAAGTGTTTATGGGTCCTTGTTTTTCATTTGCATATTGTTTCTTAGATTCCGTGTGTGTATCTGTATTCAGACATTTTTTTAAGTTTAATGTCGCAACCTGGTTTAGTAAATTACTAGTTTGAAACCAGCTGGTAGTTACTAAGAACCTAAGAGAGACTTTACATTCAAACATACTGATGGCTTTATGAATAGCTGGTCAAAAGTCCTGGTATTTATTAGCAGTGATTCTCTGACACCAAACTGCTCCTGATGATGGTTTTAAAGTGAAACTGAAATCCTGAGACTGGAGCATTGCCTCTGTCCTGTCTTGACTAATCTAATATCAGCGCATTGTCTTTTCTGGAACAACTTCAACATTAATTGCCTGAGAAAATGATGTTTACTGCTGCATCCACAGCAGAAAACATGGACAGTGACACAGTGAACTCTTTGTTCACCATGGCTTTTCCTAAAATACTGCCAACTGTTGATGGCTACTGTTCACAGGTCAGTGAGATCCATCTACAGTTTTGAATTTACAACAACACTATACAGTATGGGGTGAATACTTTTGTGAATAAAACAGTCCATGTCTAGTTATTGCCTTCGAGTGAAAACATTTACAGACCTGGTTGCTTATTATATTATAAGTTCAACCCACTTTCGCCTTTGTCAAAGAAAGTTCTTCTGTTTAGGACAAGTGTTGCTGGAGTTTGTGACCTCTTAGGTTAGGGCTTTGGTCATGTCATAAGGAAATGGGTGTGGCTTCATCTAAAATGGGTTGGAAAAACAATAAATGTGACCGGGTTGTGTTAGTGTTAATTACTTTGTTGACTGTTCCTGGTGGTAATTTTACATTTACATTACAATGTAAAGGTTTCAGGCAGTGTTGGACACGATATGAACTTATAAGGAAAAGGAAGTGGAAAAACATTTTTGCCACAAGAGCCTGTGATTTCTTTTTTGTTTTATTAACTTTTGAATAAAATACATTTCTAGCCAAAAGAAAGGCATGACACTAATTTTTCATAACACACAATATAAGTAGCTTGTGTTTAGAGTACATGGAGATATTGAAAATAAAATGAATGCTTTTAGTCTTACTTAGACTGGGGTAGTGGTGCACTTCAGCCTTTTGTGGCCAAAATGAGTGTTACAAAAACAAACACTTACAAATACCTGACCTGGTCAAAAACAGGCTTTCAGGATTGAAATGTGTTAAAGAAAGAAATACCACATTATGTCAAACTGTGAATTTCCAAGTCTTGCATCTGTCCACTAAGTATTAAGTAAAGGTTGCTTCACCATTTCCCACCTAAAAGCACCACTGGTGTTTTTCTCTCTTGTGACTGACCTTCTGGTCCTGAGCTGCCGACAGACAAACTCTGCACCAGGTCATTCCTGTTGAGCTTCTCTAAAACCTTCCTGGTCACCTCCACAGCTCCAGGAAGAGTGTACGTCTGCACCATCAGATCCACTGTCTCCCACGTGTTTGTCGTCTGCAGTTGTTTTTTTTTGATGGTTGGGAAGCCTGGTGTAATGTCAGGCTGCTGCAGGAACCACTTGAATTTATTGAATTCCTCATGTCCCAGATCTTCCAGAGTGTTCAAGAGGTCCTCTGGTGTCATCACGGCTCCCTGATTAAATCAGAGAACATTGTCAGTAGTTTTGTCACAGCTGTGTTATTGGTTCATGCTTTTCTGATCTGTTCATAATCAAATTAAAAATACCAGTCATTCATTTACTTAAAAAACTACACAAAAACACTACTTTATATTGGTCTAGGTCACATGGTTGTCATTGTCTTATTAACTAACTGGACGAGGCGGGCGGTGTCCAGTAGCTGAGTGGTTAAGACACCAACCACAAGTTCCTCATTTTGATTCCTGCCACTGAGCTGAATCAGTGCTACAGGACCTGAGAGAATGAGTTACTGTGAAAGACCAGGTTGGACAGTCATGTGGGTTTTCTGATAAATATTAATTCACACTTAAACAACTGTTTAATGTTTTATTATATACTTGCTTTTTAAATATTAAAATTAGGTTTTCCCTCAGAAAGGAAAGTGTTCTGTCCCACTTCTTTTCCCATTGCTGTCAATTAATCAGACAGAGTGCGAGTTATACAATGAAAATCGGGGAGGTCAACTTTCGTGACGAAAGGGAACCCAGTGCAGTGCAGGCGCGTGCTTCAGCGGACTGGAGTGTTGTGGTGATCTTGCTTATTTGACTAAAGCAAATAAATGTAGTGGAGTAGAAAGTACAATATTTCCTCTCATATGGCATTTGGCTGACCAAAGGTGGAAATATGATCACTCAGTCACTCAGTGACATTTGCCATTATTGGGTTGGCCCCCACTGTTGTGGCCCAGCCAAATAGGTTAAAGACTAACTAAAGCATCATATATGACATTTTATATCGGTAATGAAATGACAAGCCAACATTGGAAATGAAAGGGCACGCTATCAGTTAGCTAGCATTAGTTATCTAAACTGTAACTTAAGGCTTAAGTTAGAAACTTGCTAACATTATTATTATTATTATTATACATCTGTTGATACTTAACACAATATAATTCAGAAAATGAAAGTAATAAAGTAAAGTGTATTAAAGCTAGCTAATGCTACTTACATTTACCTACAGTTTCTTCGCAACACATGGGAGCAGAGATTTAAGTGTGTGAGCCACTGATGGAGTGAGGCAGGCAGACAAGACGTTCAGCTAACATCAAGGTTAAGAAATGGTAGCACAGCCCCCAGAGTCAGATCCAGCACAGCCCTCAGAGCCCAGGCAAAGCACCATTGACATGGTTTGGGATAATGACATGATGACAAAGCTTATTCAGCTGGCTTGCTTTTATCAGTCACAAATGGTTAGCTTACAGGTACAGAAGTATCAATGAAAGGAGAAAGGAAAGGAGAGAAATAATTGTCGTACTGTGTGGGAGGTGTAGGTTCTTTTCCTGGGGTTAGCTTTCTTCAGACACAGGGTGCAGAAGGCTGAAGGTGAAGCAGACGTAACACAGAGAGACGGCAAGCAACCAGTGGCATCCATGAAGAGCAAGAAAGAGAAAGAGAGACTGGTGTAACTGAGACAAGGACACCCCAGCGGCAGAGTGCTACTATGGTGTAACCGGTAGGTTATGTCCTCCTCGCCACTGGGGGTTGCTGTGTAATCCCAGCTCCTTCCGGTCCCACACCTGCAGCAAGTTCCCTAATTAGCAGCACATAAAGACAGGTGGTAGCACTAACCAATTCAGATCTTCTTGCTGCTGTTCCTGGTTTGGTGCCATTACATTCGGTGGAACCAACAAATGGTGTCTGCGTTCCCCCATGGTTGCCACATCATATGCATTGATTGGATAATATACAGCCAAGGTGATTGCCACTGCTGCTTTGTATCTGTTGAAACTCACTTGAATTTTTAATTTCTTTTATTGAGTTTTAAATACTAGGTTTTCTTCAGTGATTTTAGTCTATTTATGTTTTTTTTAAGTATTTGTAATTTGTTTTATATTTTGGTCTAGTGGTGGGGCTCATTTTTTATATCATGATTGTTTTAAAATAATTTTGATTCATAGAGAAGTGGTTTAGCACTAACTTTTAAAAGGTGGCCTTGTGATTTTATTTATTTATTTTCTTGTGTGCTTTTATATTTTATGGTGATTTGTTTATTGTGTTCTAGTTTAACGCCTACCTAATAGTGTGACCCCTTTTGTATGTTTCCGTTTTGGTCTCGCTCTCCAATTTTTTTATAGTTCTTTTCTTAATTCAGTTTTTAACTATTCTAAAATCACTGAAACCTAGATATTGACCAATCTTCAGTTTGATGTTATTTTATTGCCATTGTATTAAACATTGCATCGCTGAAGGAAATTAAATGTAAAAGAAAACTCTTTCTTCTCAAAACTACGTCCCTGTTAAATTCTTGTGAAACTTACTTGTGCAGTCAAAGTAGAGTTTAATAATACTGTGTACTCCCTGGGTGGAACTCCCAGGGTGGCGTTGTCGGGTTTATGTTTAATTTAGCTCGAGTTTAGCCAAGACCTGATCAGGTTACAATGGCATGCACCACTGAAAGGGACCAGCGCAACTGAGCAACTACTCCTAACAACGAGGCTTGGCAGCAGACTGTTGTGGGAGCATTGTGGCATCTGTGGAGGGGTGAAGCTAGGTATTTGATTCCATAAGTTATTATGCTAGTCTTCAATATGGCCCCAGCACAGCCTCTTAAATTCAACATATGCTAGGGTCAAATTACAAGCAGATATACCTGGTCTGGCATCAGTCACAAGCCATTAAAAAAGTTCATATTGGGGTGTCGAGTAGCTCAGTTGGTTGAACATCAGAGGCTAAGGTCCTCGCTGCAGTTGGCCCCGGTTCAAGTCCTGCATCGGACAGCCCTTTGCTGCATGTCATTCCCCCTCTCTCTGCCTCCCCATTTCCTGTCTCTCTTTACTGTACTGTCAATAAGGCAAAAAAGGCCCCCAAATTTTTTTTTTTTTTTTTTTAAAGTTCATATTAAGGACATGCAGAGTTATGGACCTAAAATTGAGACCCTTCTTACTCTTCGTACCAAAATATGAAATTGATAGCAAAAAGAGACGAGGGATCCCACTTTCACAAACAGACCAGATTTTAGCATGTCAGAGAGATGTACAACCAGGCCAAGGGTCAAATGGTCAGCTCCAGAGGATGAACAAATGAACACAAGGCAAAAATCTCCATTTCTGTTCATGGCCTCCAGCTACTGCTGGTTGTGACCAGGAAAATCTCCAGCTACAGAGCAACTCACTTAATATTTTGCTCATGACTGGGTTGATGTTGAGATACATAAGAATATTTTAACCATTAAAAAAAAAAAAAACAACTTGTAGACATCTTAGTATAATTTACTAGTATGCCGTATAGCAAACAGCAAAACATATTCTCTCCCACCATTGCCCAGTTCATTACATAGTTCATCTCATCAGCTGTTGATTAAACCTGTTCTTGCTGCTTCACTTTTCATCTTGGTGATTACATAAAAACACATAATCTCTCTTAGATTACATTTATCCTGTATTAGTTAGCAGTATTTTCTCTCACAAAGTTCTGCCCCAATTGACAAGGATTTTAATTGCAAAATATGGCCCTGAAACACTTTGTAAGGGAATAAAAAGAACATGACTTAAGTGACCAAAAATTTAGTTTCTGAACGACAATTCAGCCTATGCATATGCTATATAATATATATGAAATTAAAAACACACCCGTATCGATCAGCTTAAGGTTACTTTTCATCATTAACTCATCTTGTATATTTCAGCTGTGTGTGGGCTCCAGGCTGCAGCATACAAAACACACCTGACACAATGACAGGTAAACTACAAGCTAGCTAGCTTAAATGAATAACACTGAACCACACTTCAAAACGTTTAGCTCTCTCTGCCATAAACAGTAAGAACAGGGTCTGTGTGTGTCTGTGTGTGTGTGTGTGCTGCACAGCGCTTTAGCATATGACACAGAACTGATGAATAAAATAAAACCAATGATGTTTAAAGTTGTTGAAAATAGCATATAGCAGTACACTCACATAGAAACAGGATCTGACGTCTTGGTGATTGCTGATTCTTTTGAGACGGTTGAATCTGCGGCGTCTTCATGATCCGACAAGCAGGACGAAGAACTGAAGAGAGACAAACATGTCTACAAGTGAAGAAACAGGAAGCATACTTTCATGCAAGAGCAGAAGAACATGATTGGTTGAAAGTGGAAGAATATGTTGTGTAATGTTTATAATGTGTGGTCATCAGCTGTTTCTCATCTCAAAGTTCCCCTTGCAGAGAAATTGATTTGCAGCCAAACTGTACATAAACAAACATATAAGGACACACATAGCACCAAACCAACATGAATGGACATCAACGGGCGGTATGGCGTGAAGGCCAGAGTAAGTTAATTCATCAAGGTCAAAGTGCAAAAGTCAAGTACGCAGTCTGTGCGAATAAGTGATCTCCAGACAACAATAAAAAAAACTATTTGCCATTTAATAACAGAAAAGCAGCGGGAGCAAAGGAAAACTTGTATGTCTTGGTTCTCATAACAGGAACCCTAAACCGAACACTACAGGGTAACAGTTCAAACTCTGTCCAAAGGTCTGGAAGCTGGACTTGACTCCTCCATGAAATCTTACTGGCCACTTTGATGAGGCTACCGAGCCTGTTTTTGTTGACCAGAGTAAAGTTACAACGCAGAACATTAAAACTGATTCAATAAAACTTCTACAAAAGAGAGTCATCATCAGA
Organism: Seriola lalandi dorsalis; assembly: GCF_002814215.2. Classification (NCBI taxonomy): domain Eukaryota; kingdom Metazoa; phylum Chordata; class Actinopteri; order Carangiformes; family Carangidae; genus Seriola; species Seriola lalandi. The sequence goes on from NW_019525505.1 coordinate 119,752, forward strand.
GGAGACATTAAAAGAGCACATCTTCCTCTCTCTGTTTGTTGAGAAAGGACTCATCAACCAGAGGACCATGTTACTCTTTCCCCCTCAAGAAAACAGAGTCATCTGCAAATTTGATAATGTGTCTGTTTTTGTGGTTGCTGCGACAGTCATTGGTGTACGAGGTGTAAAGAAGTGGAGAGAGACGGCAGCTTTGTGGAGAACCACTGGAAGAGTGCAGCTGATTGGAGAATGTGCCATTTACCCTCACACACTGAGACCTATCAGTCAAGAAGTCTAAAAATCCAGACAACTAGATTAAAATCCATTTGGAAAAGATGAATTAGCTTTTCTGTTCACAGATGTGGCTGGATAGTGTTAAAAGCAGAGGAGGAATCTATAAACAACAGCCTGGCGTGAGCTTTTGTATCCTATAGGTGGCGATACAGAAAGTTTAGTACTTTGACAGTAGCATCCTCCACACCTCTGACAGACCTGTATGCAAATTACAGGGGATCTTTATCCACTTGCAATAACACCTCTTTTTTATTGAGCTTCTCCATTGTATTCTGGATTAATGTTGATGCTACTGGCCTGAAGTAATTTAATGTTGTAGGAGTTTTAGTCTTGATGCTGATGCTGATGCTTATTCGGTTGAAGATGTTTCCCCTGCTACAGTGGCAGAGACTGAACTTCTAGAGGACTGGGTGGAAGTTGAAGAGGGACAGAGCATCTGACACACGTGTGATGCTTGACGTGTCATCTTAAATAAAAAGTGTTTAGCTCATCAGACAACTTTCTGTCTGCTTTAAAACCAGCCAGGGCAATCATTCTATTGACTTTGTCATTATCCAGTTAAAGCTTTCATGCCTTTCCAGGCTTCCCTTAAATTGGTACTGTATCTCTGTACCTGAGTTTAGCCTATTTGATTTCTGACCTGATCTCCAGTTTGTTTCCTTAAGTTCAATAATATTACCCTCATTAAAAGTATTTTTTCTTTTCTGAAACAGACCCATCAGGGTTGATGAGGAGGCCTATGGTTTGTTGTTAGGAAAAAAAACTTGGTGGCATTACCTCTACAAAAAGAGAAGTAACTGCAACATCTGTTTACTCATCAATAATGACTGGGGATTCTATAAACACTAACCATTCTGTGCAGTCAAAGCAAAACCTGAAGGGCAAGAGAGAAATCCTCATTCCAGACCTTTACTAGCCGCTAACACACCTTCTCTAACACTCAGTGTTGTGACTGGAGGGCAAGGCCTGCCATTGACTTATATGCTCCTTTTATGGAGCCATAACAGTGGTCCAGGGTTTTATTGTGGCGCATGGAACAACTCATTATAATATTATTATTATAGATTTAATGGTATTATGGTACATAATGGTATCTTTCCATCTGTTTAGTTTTTTGTTATCTGTTTTAGTTACTCTTAATATTCTAAAAAAGATACCCTGTTGAAAGAGCTCGGGCCCCCAAAGGAATTTGCACTGAAAACTACTGAAACTACTGATGAAACTACTACTGGATAGTCACATAATAAATAAAGATGCCACACTTCTTGCACAACGGGAACTTGTCACGTGAAAGTCAAAAACATGGCCAGTGACTCCACTGGACCGTTCCACTCCTGTTACCTACCCATTATTTCTTGAGATGTGTCTAAACAGTTGGTCAAGTTAAATAGAAAGTGCATTAATGTAACTGCTTTGGGGTCCATTTGTAAAGAAACACCAATACTTTAATAATGCACCAGGTTAGAGTAACATTTATAGCATTAGTTCTCTGAGAATCTCATGCATATCCAAGTAAAATTGGTATTGTAACTGAAATATCTCTGGCTGAATCAATATTGAATCAAATCAAATCAGGACCTTGTGAATTGGAATTGAATTGACTTGACATGGGAAATCAGTGGCAGTGCCCAGCCCCAGTTTTATAAGTCCTGGTCTGAAGATCATCTGTGCCAAGCTTTCCTATAAAACCCAAAATGGCAGCTGCATCAATGACATGACAAGTACTTGTACTTGTATCTCAAGCTTTGTAATAATAAAAGAAAAATCAGCAAATCCATAAAATTAAACAATATATAGAAAAGATACTTAGACCTGTGACACCTGATCAGCGTACTCGTCATTTTATGTAGTGGAAAATGTTTCAAAACGGCTACATGTGATCCATGATGAGTTTGATACCACTTTCTGTGACATTGACATTATATATAACAAAGTTTGAATATCGATTGAACAGACGACAGTTGCAACTCTGCGGTGACCTTGATCCTGTGAAGTTTCGGTTGCAGATGTGATGCAGATAATGATTTCACAGTGAGTCAAAATGAAGCCGGATATTCATTAAACTGTCATTCATTGTGATTGATGCTGCACAAATAAGTGTCACATGGCAAGAGCCATTATGCAAGCTAGTACAGGAACTATAGAGAGTAAACAACCATGCATGCTTATTTGAATTACAACCTACTCTATAAAGTCTGCAGTTGTTGATGCCCGGAAATAATTAGGCTAAATTATGCTAAAATTATTTTGAAGGGGGTGCACAACAACACATTTGTTTTGGTTTTGACCATTTTTTCACCAGCTGGATGAAAAGAGCTTGCCAAGTTAAAATAATATAAATGTGTGTTGTTGTGCATCCTTCGACAAAAATTTTCAGCTTCAAATCAAATTGTTTTCCAGTCTGTATCTACTTCATTAATTTTGAAGATATACAGGAGAAGGAGGAAATGGACCAAACTTGGTGGATGTAATGCACTTGCAAATACCATACATGTTCACTTACCCCTATGTGTGTCCTCAACAAAGTTTACTTCTTTACTGTGACCTCCGCCATGCAAAGGCTGCATAAGCCTTCACATAAGCCCCCAAAGGAGAATGGAACCTTGTTGCCTTATGGGAAGAGAGAGAGGAAGAGAGCGAGAGAGAGGGAAGAATGCTTACAAACATACATCTGATTCAACGTGGCCTAGGTGCTGTGTTTACCTCAGTCATGATGTCCTTACAGCAATAACCATGTTAGAAGATAGGATTTATTACTTGTACATGTTCATATTCAAATTTAGTTTATTCAACTGCTGTTTTTTTGTGTGTGTACTTCTGATGTATTTACATTTCAAATGTAATGAAGTCTGAAATGATGAATGGTCCTGTAGTCCCAGTCTACACTCTGGACAGCAGGTGGCGGTACTGCGCCCTAAAAGCTGTTCAACGATCACCATTGAAAATAGCTGAAGAGTATAAGGACCAATAAGGACGTTCGCATTAAGGTCACATGATCTGGAACGTTCACTGTGCCGGAAACATGGATGCTTAGCGAAACAGAACTACATGATGTCAACAATGCAGTTATATTCTACTATAGACTAACTTCAAAACCGGGAATTCCTCGATATTTCAAATCAACCCTCACGGTAAATAACACCTCTGTCCTCGGTACTTTCTTTGTTGTCAATGACTCCCTGAACACATAACATTTCACATAACATTTCGGAACACACTCAAAATAAAAGCTAAACGTTGAATATATATGTATGCCGAAGGAAAGGGTTGATCCAAAGAATAAAAAATCATTAGTCGGATATAATAAGTTCACTACGGTTGTTTGGAAATGACCAAAGCAACAATAGCTTGCTAGATTTTTAAAGGGGATTTGGTGCGACGTTCTGCTCTCGTGAGTATGAACGACGTCATCAGGGGGGGCCGCACGTTACAGCATCTAATGACATGGTTCTTTATTTTGGTAGATAATGAAGCTGCGTGTCCAGCTGCAGTGTAAGAATTTGCATGAATACCTGAGAGAGCTGAGTCCTGACATACTGGACAAACTCTACAACCATCCAGCAACATGTCTGGCTGTCTACAGGTATGATGGCTGTGGTTATGACATATGACACATGATAGGATTGTGATGCACAGTTTTATTTTATATTGTGTTTGATCTTCTACAGGGAACTCCCTTCTCTGGCCAAGAATTATGTGATGCGTATGCTGTTCCTGGATCAGCCCCTGCCCCAGGCAGCAGTGGCATTGTGGGTGAAAAAAGACAGTCAGAAGTGAGTCACTTAACTCGTCATGCCTTCATTACACTGACTTTGGTCCCCCACTGACACTCAGTTAGTTTATTTATTAGCAGACTTGCCAGCATGTGGCTGGTGTGTGCCATGGCAAAATGTGGCCCTAGAGACACCTATTGTAACAGGAACTACCACAGAGGTGGTTTTGAGCACAGATGTTTGACACACAAACACACACACACACACAGACACACAGGGGTTGGTTGGCATGTCAACATGTTGACTGTTGACAGATGTTGTGGCTGGTGTGATCCCAGCAAGATGGCCTCTGGTGATTATTATTTACATCCACATTAGTTCTCTGTAATGAATGTGTTATGTGTCAGCATCGCTCCTGCTGCCCAAACCTGACAGGTTTCCGTCATTCATACCGTAACAAGTCATCCCAGATCCAGCTTTTCCTCCCTGATCCAGATTACATTACCACAACTCAGGGTGTCCGCTGATACAGAGAACCAGTCTGATATCAGTGCCCTCTCTTTGCCCAGATTTAAATCTGTATGCCTTACTGTGTGGACGTCTATGGAATTGTTTTCATGTCAGCATCCATCTGTGACTAAATCTGACAGCTGTTAGAAAAACCAAAAAGTTCAGTCTAAAGTATTCAGTGTAAGGATGCTCTGACGTAATACACCAGAGCAGTATCAGTGCCAGCACTGACGAATCACACATTAGCCTTAACATGAATGATTCACATTCAATACAGTCTGTTTGTCCTCGGTTGATCCAGTGAATTCAGTTCCTGACAGACCAACATGCTTTATCACATTAATGCAATAATCCTGCATTATGACAATCCCATGTCCCTTTGTCCTATTCTGTTCCAGGCTAACACAGAATGATCATGTTAATCCATCTTATATAGTAAAAAAAAAAAAAAATACAATTAAAGGATTCAATTGTTAAATTTTGACAGTGTTATTTAAAGTGCACTGTTTTTTTAAATAATGTGTTCCTGCATTGTTATTTATTTCACTGCGTTCTACACTGTGTTTCCTCTGTCTCCACACTCTTATTATGAGAGATGATTAGACTGTGCAGTTGTGCGCACCACTGGGGAGGGTTCTACTCAAAGTGCGCAAAGTTGTTGTTGCTGTATTGTTTAAAAGCTTACTGTTACCTCCTGTTTGCTATTGAAACATGTATGATTTATAAACTTATTCCATTTTTAAAAAGTTTTTATATTTTCAAATACCCATCATAATGTCATAGTTAATAATTAAATGTTTTATTTTTGTTTATTGCATCGCAGATTAACTTCAGATTGGTTCTTCTTTGAAGTTTACCTATTTTATTCCTTGTATATTCTCACATGTTTCTAACTCGTTATTGTGAAAACCAAATTGTGATACTTACTTTCTCATCCGAAATCATAATTAAATCAACATTTTTCATCCTTCACTGAAGAACAGGATTTTTTGCAGGTTTGAGCTTAAGGACATGTCCCTGTGACTTACTAACCGAACTCATACATCCAAGTAAACTCAGTTGCCGGTTTGTTAGGTACACCTAGCTCAAACTAATGCAGGCTTAATACAACAAGTCTGCAATAATTTCGACCCTCAGGAAGGTTGTGGGGAGCTTTTAGAGAGGCACTGATTCACATTTATGACCATTTTTGAGGTTGCGGTTTGTGCTGCTGTTGAATTGTGTTGTGTCATACTGAGAGGTGTTTCTAATATTTAGTCCATCACATCATACTTAATATCAGTGAGGGCAACACTTTTCAGTAAAACACAGCACTTCAAACTACAGAGTCCACATGACCTCAAAGTTAAATCAACAGCTCTCTAAAGCAGTTTTGACAAACACTGAGTATTAGAAGTGTCATTAAGGTAGGATCATTGTGGGGCGGTTGTATTTGACTGCAGCAGTTTTACTTGGGTGTGCCTAATAAAGTGGTAATTGAGTGTGTGAAGAGCAAGGCCCTGCTCATTGACTTGCTTCAGTGGCCAGAGGTTTTGAAGCCATGGTTACACTGCTTTGGTACAAACAGTAGAGCACAATTGATACTGCTGATGTTGACTAGTGTGTGGTTACCTTACTCTTACTCTTGAAGCCTGGCTTCAGTTGACTTGATAATATTAGCTGGAAGTTGTGTTTGTTGAATGGCTTAACGCTGGATCATCAAGTCAGTGCCCCCCTCTGTTTGTTTGGCTGCACTGAATCCTACATACTGTTGCCTGGTCCCGAGCCACGATCGGTCTGTCAGGTGTAATGATGGACTCTGTCTATGTGTGAGATAGCGTCATCACCAGAATTGTATTCTTGAAGGGTGAAAACCCCTCTTGAACATTATTAAGGTGAAAGTGAAACAGTAAATGAAATTCCTTCGGGGGGGCAGCAGCTCTTTTATCGTCTATTCAGCAGGAGAAAAACAGCGGACTTCACATTTCAGAGTGATAACCAGTTCAGTAACTTGTTTGTTTTTTTTGTCTGTGGCTCCTACCTGCAGGGATCATGATGAATGTGTCTCAGTGTTGGCGGGACTCCGCCTCTGGCACAGTCAGCAGCTGCAGGGCGGCCTGCAGGGATACATTTTAAACCCAGTGTTCAAAGACAACCTGAGGATAGCCCTGCTCGGCGGGTACGTCCCCTCCCCTCCAACACACTGTTTAATCATAGGGCAGCAGCAGTCTTCTCTCTCACTCTCTTTTCACAAACTGTGCATTTCACAAAACATTAAAAAATAAATACATCAGGTATTGTGCACTCAAATCTGTGACAGAGGACATTTAGTTTAGTTTGTAGTACAAGGTTAAATGGTTTAATGCTTATACAAACACACCTGCTAATGCTTGGCTTAACTTGCTTCTTACCCATATGCAAATAAAATATATGCTGTTTAATAGAATTTCCATATATGACATATGGAAATATAGAATAAAAACATGTAAAAAAATTATATATGAAACCTATTACAAATTGGAACAATTTTCATACACTAACATATACACTATGTGTAGCCCATGCAAATATGTATGTATACTTGTTATGTAGACATATGTTACATAGATATCCATCCCTCAGCCTGTCAGTATTTGTTGATATTCTGTCTGAGAACACTTTCCCACAATGTGAATATAGACATTTTTAAAATTGATGTATGTTGTTTTAATAATCTTATATATATAAATTAGATATATGCTGTTAACATATATGGTTGCAACATATCATATAAAAATGCATCACATAGATATTGTTAATATACTCTATGTACATATAAAAAATGTCACTCCTAATCTCACTCCTATAATGTAAACCAACTTTTATCATCTCCAAATTTAATTTCAAATGTTTTATTTTTGTGCCAACGAGACAAATGTGAGATGGAAATGCAGAACTGCAGCTACGACTATCACCTGTTGTTTCACTGCTGTGTCGACACACAGGGGCCGGGCGTGGGCCGACGAGGGCAGCACTCTGGGTCCCGACCGCCACGCACGGGACATCGAGAGTCTCGACCGCTACGCCATGGAGCGCTGGGAGGTCATTCTGCATTTCATGGTGGGTTCTCCCAGTGCCGCTGTCAGCCAGGACCTGGCTCAGCTGCTGGTTCAAGCAGGCCTCATGAAAAGGTACACACTACTAATACAGCTACTACTAATGATTATTTCTACACTGTAAAAATTTGCATCCCCTTTGAAATAACAATCATTTTCATCAATACGATATTTGATACACATTCAGTCGGTACACGTGTTCCTTCATTATTAAAAGTAACAAAAATGTTCAAAGAGTGTATGAAAAGAAAGCGATAGTGAAATAATGAAAATTATATCAGTCCAAACGTTTGCATCCTTCTTTATGAAATTTTCTCTAATACTTTGTATGTCCTGCCTTTGCCTTTATAACCTCCTCCAACCTCTTTGGGTTCCCTCTCAGCAGCTTGTTACCCTCTCTGGTGTCATTTGGAGGCTAGGAGACTGGAAGGTCATGGCACAACTCTCACCTTATTCTGTTAAAACCATTCCTGAGTTGACTCTGCTCTGTGCTTTGGGTCGTTGTGTTGTTGAAGGATCCGCAGCCTTTTCATTTTGAGCTCTTCGACTGGCGGGAGGAGGCTTTGCTTTAAAATCTGTTGATGTCGGGTTGCGTCCATACTTCCTTCCACGTTATGCAGAGCTTCACAACCTGATGCAGACATACACCTCCGACACATCAGCGAGCTGCCGCCGTGTCGGACTGTGGGAATAGGCAGAGTTTTTTTTCTCGCCACATGTACCTGTTCAAATTATGACCAAATAATTTGACGTCGGTCTCATCAGAGCACGTAATCTTGTTCCGAAACTCTTTAGCGTCCTCCGAGTCTGCTGCCTTGTGTTTAGAGGTGAGCAATGGCTGCCTGCCTGCTTTTCTCCCAAACATTTCAGACTCGTGCAGACTGCCTCTGACTGTGGATGTTGACTTTTATTCCATTTGTACGGTGGTCCTGAAGGCCATCTGTGACAACACATGAGCTGCAAATGCTGACAACGCAACATGAGTGTTTCCAGGGGACGCTAAAAAGTGCTGAACCCCGCTGGAACGCACTCATGTAGTTTGTCTTTTGTCCATTTCCTTGTGTTTTGTGAAGTTGCAGTGCTTTGAGCTCTCAGGGCCACCATACATTTGGCTTTTTCGGGTTCCCTGCTGTTTGCTCTGGATTCCTACCAAGCTCTTGAGCAAGTTTCCTTGCCGCTCTTTAAGTTATTTTACTTTGAACATTTTTGCTCCTTGGTAGAGTCTTAGTGTGTCCATGTTTCTTGCAGTTCTGGATTATGGTCCTCACAGTCGGTGCTGATATCTTTAAATGCTTTGAAGTATTTTTGTATCCCTCCCCAGCTTAATGAAAGTTTGCCAGTTTCATTTTGAGGTCCTCTGACAGCCGTTTCCCTTCTTGTTGTTGGAGATCTACCCAGTTGCAAATATAAGATGCAGGCCTAACAGAGTGCTGCAGGACTGAGTCCTTAAACCTGGAAATAAGTAGCATTGTAGCACCTCTGGTTCCCTTGTCCTGAAGCCTCTGGGTTTATGCCTCGGCGTGAGTGACAGCCAGGTCCAGAGGCATTATGTTTTCAGGTCATTAGCCCGTCTCTACATCCGTCCGTCCAGTTCTTGTAAATGCCATATCTATATATATAATTTCATCAAATTTGGTCAAGGTCACTGTTTCCTCACAGAACATGCGGTTGGCCATAACAAATTCATACACTAAGAATGACACAATTTAGTTCCAATGTCAGTTAGGATAGAATAAAGAGATGAGATATAAAATATATCTAAATTGTCGAAGTTCAACTTCACTGTGACATCTTAATGTTCTTCAGAAACACCAGAAACACGGAGAGATTGTGACAGCAGAGGTGTACAACCACAAGGTGGTAAATATAGTTTGAATGTGTTTTTGGTTAGATGGCTGAAATAAGGTCTGTGGTTAAAACACAAGTTCAAGACATTTTCACGTTTTATTCTACAACATAAAATACATCAGTAAATATTCCAGTCCTGATTTCTTCAAGCTTTTACATCTGATAAAAAAAGGCTGGTTGCTAACAAGTGTCTAAATGAGACTACAGAGGTTGTCAGGGATGTTAAACTTCATCACATTGAACTTGAAAACTGATCAACTCACCAGTCCACCTTTACAGCCTCGTTGTGTTTATACAAACTGTCACTAACTCTGTAGAAGAGGTCTGAGCTAAATCAAACTACAAGCTGAAGTTTAATGGTGGTGACGTTGAAGTCATGTGACCGTGGTGTTGAAGTCATGTGACCGTGGTGTCGTTGGTTTATAGCCTAGCATTAGCTTTTTATTTCTGCTGAATGTATTTAGGCTTCAAACATCATGAAGTGATGTTCATTAGTGAAGATGATCCTGCTGAACTAAACCTGTCAGGATCAGAAACTGTTGTTTATTTTCTCTAATAATCCAAAAGCCAATGGAAAAATCCCATTGGCTTTTTGTGGAGGGAACAAGGGTGACACTGACTTCAGGGTTGGACTACAAAAATAAATCATCCCTGCAGCACTGTATTGAACATACCTGGTGCCGCTCATCAAACATTAAATGCTAACTGATTTTTTTAAGATAAGATACATGATTTTAAATATCAAAGTTAATTACCCAGAGAGTTTATCAAAGAGTATGTAAACTTTTGATCTTACTGTTTAAGATACATTTGGACTTGGCCTCGGCTATTTTAACATTGAGTTCTTACCATAAAAGCTCCTCAGAGGGGAAACATATTTAAATGATTATGGAACTGTACAATAGAGGTAGATTTCACCCAGGGTCTAAGGGGATGCAGACTATTGCACCCAGCTGCACATATGTTGGTCACAATTCTTGTTTATCATTGTTTATTTATAAAGTGTTAATAACCAAATTTTATATATATGTGAACATAAGAACTCTGCAAAAGGGTTTTAAATGTGATTCCTCACCAGCTGATGATCCGTTTACAAGAGAAGAATGAGAGAACTTGTTGTTGTGTTAGTGACATAGAAGTGACAGAGAACCTTTGTACTGTACCTCATGTTGTCCTGTCATCTGCTCTGTTTATCAGTGAGGCAGGAGAAGCGCCCTACATCACCTCAGCCGGTTTCCAGTTCCTCCTACTGGACACAGCCTCTCAGCTGTGGTACTTCACCCTGCAGTACCTCAAAACTGCTCAGGTACCTGTGTCTCGCCTGTTGCTTTCACCTGATGAGGTTTAAACAAGCTGAAGCATGCATCTACCCGACTCCAGAGTCTCTGTAACCATTCATCAGTCATTACTCTGATTAGCTGTGAGAGCTTTAAGCTGTGAGAGCTCGAGTCAGCGACGTGGACTGATGCAGAGACTGACTGGAAGAAAAACCTGCAGACTCTTCTTAAGGTCGTGTGTAAACACTGATCAATGTCCAGTTTGTGGAAAAGAATCAGGGTCAGGGCCAACTTCACTGTGACATCTTAACGCTCTGCACAAACACTTCTGGCCATTATTCAGCACTGTAAGGCTGTGACCATATTCCTGTAACTTGGTTGGTGGATTCTGGTTCTGTCAGCTCTGAATAGCTCAGTGTTCCACATGAATAAAAAATGAAACCGGCCTAATAACTAATAAGCTCTCTGATGAGAACTTTAAATAACGCTAATAATAATCATCATTATTAAGCGTTAATCATGAACATAATTACACATTTTTGAGTTGGTTGTTACAAAGGTGCAACCAGAGCCAGGATTTCCATTAAGGAGGGAATTAAAGTTTTTTTTTTTTTTAACCAACCTGAAGGGGCTGGAGCCAATCCCAGAGGCGCGGTACACCCTCGCCAGTCTATCAGTGGCCGACACAGAGACAGACAACCATTCACACCTATTGAGAACATGCAAACTCAACACAGAACGGCCACCGTAAAAAAGAAATCATGAAATAATAAGATTTTCAAATGAATAATCCATCCATTTTCCTCCGTTTATCCGAGGTCAGGTCGTGGTGACAGCAGCTTAAGCAAAGTAGTCCAG
>NW_019525505.1:131831-178349 GCF_002814215.2 Seriola lalandi dorsalis
TATGAGTCACAAGTTTGATAGTTGATCTTCATGAGATCCATCCTGAGATCCACACCTTTGTAACATAGGTTCCTTCATGCTGGGATTAATCCCGATGACATCACTATGACTCAGACCTGAGAGCTCTTCAGGTCACAGGCTGAGTGAGCTCATCTTTGGTGGAATGACCCTTTAACTGTCTCTGTACACACACAAGGTTTTTTGGGAATATTGCTGATTTTATTGCGGCTTTTCTGAAAAAAATGTGATATATTTTTACGTTTTGTGTTTGTGTGATCTTTTGCGTTAAGGTTAAAAAAAACGGCCCTTCGTGTAACGGTGCACGTATCTTTGCCGTGCTGTTCGGCGCCGGATGTTCAGTTTGGTTTGTGTTGTGATCCAAATGAAAATAATCTAGCTTTAACCGTGCGTGTTATGTGCATAACAGGGTTTTTTTTAAATATACTTTTGAGGGATTCATCTTGTTACTAGTCCTGGTTTGGATTATTTCATGCGGGACAGTGTACTGACCGTAAAAATAGTAAAAGGATTGTGAGCGTTTGAAGGATCCGGTGGGGATTAGTTGAATTTTCAGAAAATATATTTCCATATATTTTTTTTCTCCAATATATTTATAATCATTTTCTGATCACATCCCATTCAGATTGAAACATGCAGTAACAATACAACAATTTGGGATAAAAAAAAAAAGTACCCACATTACAGATACTCACACAACCACATACACTCACACTCAACTTGCACTAATATCAGATCGAATACAAATAAAACTAAAACATTTCCCTGTAATTGTTCACAGTTTCCTCTCAGCTCAGGCGTACATTTCTGTCTTTTATGATATTCATGTTCGGCTTCCAGAGTTGAAGCTCCTTTTATCCTCATTCTCAATGATGGATCATCCGCACCAACACAGTCCAGTGGCTCTCCTGGCTTCAAGTTGAGCCTGGTTTGATGTTTGTATAAAGTCCTTCAGATATATTCCATTTTGATATTAAACATCTCTGACGAACATCCTGTAACGTCTTTGGACACTCCCACAGACAATGAAGTACAGAACCTTTCTCTTCCAATCATTCAGTACAAACATCTGGAATATTAGCAGACATGATGGAGCTTGACTGGAGTTATGTACATGCTCATTAGCCACTTGTATTGAAGTAATTTAAGTCTTTTCTGTCGGTAAGCACTATTCCAATCTGTCTTCTTGTATATCATCAGGCATTTAAGTTATCTAGAGTTGATTCAGTGCTTTATGCTACCAATATGTTATAATATTAAGATATATGGCCCCTCCCTTCTAAATTTGCAAGTGTTATACAATACGCATTTTACATTAAACTAATCTCTCTGGTGGATTTTGGCACTAATAGGTCAAAAGTGTGTGTATGAGACTGAATTTAACAATTAGAATGGCTGACATCAGCTTAGCTACACTGAATGGAGAGATAATGTATTAGTTTCCCGTAATACTTCTGTTTTTCGTCAACAGAGGAAGTCGAGGCGGTACTACCCCACCAGGCTGGCCATCACTCTGGCAGCGGGGGTCACCACCAGCTCCCCCTCCTCCTCCTCCTCCTCCTCATCCTCCTCCAACTTGGCTTCCACTCCTAGTACTGGAGATGCTGGCTTCATTGTGGTGGAAACCAATTATCGCATCTATGCCTACACAAGTATGTCTGAACACTGAAGCTTTTTGTGTTGCATGTTAACACTGATAATACATTTTACATAATGTTCCAGTCCCTGCTCGTATGAGACCATTGTTGACGGGCTGGCAGACTCACACCAGCTGTCTGTGGTTCACTCCCGTCATCAGAAAGATAAGACTGCACAGCTGCACACCAATTCCCTTTTTCCACCAACATTATCAGATACAAGCAGGTTTTTTAAACACAGGTAAACCTGCTAATAAAAGCCGATTTGTCTTTCTGCTCGGACTGAGGACACACACAACTACAAAGAGTGATGTCATCACCTGCACTTACAGAGCACACACACAGAGTGAGCTGCTAGCCGCTGGTAAAACAGATCTGTCACGGCTCATCCACAGGTCGCTGCTCCCGTCAGTGTCCGAGCCTCCATGTGAGACAGAGACATTTTAGTGACGTTTTAAGTAAAAAATAAATCAGAAATTAATTTATTAACATTCCAGTAACCTGTAAGCTCTATGTAGAGAGACAGAGCTGCAGCAGCAGAGACGCAGCAGGTGTGAACACACACACACACACACACACACACACACACATGTGAGTCTCTGCAGCTGATCAACGACGTCAGCCGCCTCGCTCACACACCGCAGGCAGTGTGTTCCCGGCGTAACTGAATAAAGTTTAATAAATTCCTTCACTACATACAAACATGGATGTAAACTGCAGCTTGATTTGTTGGAGGCAGTTCTTGTAGTTTATCTCACGTTTCAGATCACGTGATTGTGTGTGTGTGTGTGTGTGTGTGTGTGTGTGTGTGTGTGTGTGTGTGTGTGTGTGTGTGTGTGTGTAGACTCAGAACTTCAGATCGCTCTGGTGGCTCTCTTCAGTGAAATGCTGTATCGTTTTCCCAACGTGGTGGTTGCTCAGGTAACGAGGGAGTCAGTGCAACAGGCCATCGCCAACGGCATCACTGCACAGCAGGTACTCAACCACTGCACACACACCTGTCCCATGTCCGCTAATACATATCTATACCTTTCTTATGAAAACTGTGGCATTATTTTTATGACACATATGAAAACACGTCTGACTGTATTACTGAGCTCAGCCTGACTGAAAGTTATTAAAGGAGATGACGACTTCAGTTGTACTGAGTGAATCCGAGAGATGAAGAACTCTAAATGTCATTTAAAAAAAAAAAAGAAAACAAAAAGATGATTGGAAGTATGACTCACGTTAGAAGAGAACTTGCAGAATAACATTTCCTAAAGAAAAAAGGTGCAGATGGCTCTTGACTAGTGGAGTTTGAAATCATTCTTAAAACCTTTTTTAGATCAAAATGATCTGATTGAGGTGTGAAGGACAACAATATCACAATAACTGATATATGGATAGATCAAACTATAATACAGAACGAAATAAGCGGAAGGATGAATCAGAGAACAAGCTTTCATCTTCATTAACCTTTTATAAACACGTGCGATATGTTCTTTCCTCTTTCATCTGCGTGAACGCCTTAGAATTTAGTGAATGGGACTCGAAATATTTGTTCCATTTTTGAATATTTTAGCAGCATATTTTGGATGTTTTTCTGTTTTTATTGCAAAATATCATTTTCAACATTGGGGGTGAGTTTACAGAAGTCCTGAAGGGCAAGTGAAAACAATACTAATTTACTAATACTAAATACTGAACTCAAAAATATATTTTCCACTTTCCTCTCAGGACGTTCACGTTTTCACAGACAATTTCTTTTTTTCTTGTTTTTTTCTACAAAGAAAAACATGTTGCTTTATTCAGGGAGCCCAGGTGCTTCTGGGTGTAAGTACTATCTGTGTCAGGGCCAGTAGTGATTACCTCAATGTTCACCCAGCATCTCAGATCATGGATGCAGAGAGGTATACTCATTTATCTACAGTGTCTTAGGTCCACAGACCTTCATCATCAGGTACGTCCTTCAGAGTCATGATTATAGTGACGAGAATTTAGTGAGTCAGTAATTAATCAATTAGTCAGACTTTATTTGTACAGCACTTTTCATATAAACGATGTAACACAAAGTGCTTTACAGAATAAAAGTAATGAAAAACAAACCCCACCCTAACACACACACACACACACACACACACACACACACGCAACCATTTACACACAGAACAATAAATGATGAAGTAATAAATAAAAACAATAAGAATAAGATAATAATAAGAGGAAGTGAGGAAACGCTGATGACTGAAAAGCAAAGATAACGACGGATGATCAAGATAAAATAATAAGATACGAAAACAGAGGAGATGTATTAAAGTGAGTAAAACCAGAAATAAAAGTAGAAATAAAATAAATAGCCAGGAATAAAAGTGAGGTATTAAAAGGACAAGAATCCAGAAAAGGATAAAACAGTAAAACAGCTTCAAATATATAAACAAATAGAAAAAGATAAATCAATAAAATTCAATAAAACAACAGATTAAAAAGGTAGATCTTGAGTTTGCTTTTAAAAATATCAACACTTTCTGCTGCCCTCAGATCTTCAGGGAGGCTGAGCCACAGACATGGACCACAGCAATAAAAAGACCTGACTCTTGGTTTAATTAAAAGACCACGACCAGAAGACCTGAGGGTTCCAGAAGGTTCATAGGATGAAAGCAGATCCGTTAAAAGGGCTTAAAAAAACCAATAAAAGGATCTTAAAATCATTACACTGGTAAAGATGTAGGCTAATTCCAGTAAATCAGAAACATATCTCAGTCTTGTACAGTATTTACACAAGCTTTTCTTAAGATCTGACCAAAAGATAATAAATCATGCTTGATTTTTAATCTGCTGGCACTGATGTAGGTCCCAGCAACACGTGTGTTTAAAACGAGTGCGCACGAGGAAGATGTTCGTGTGGATCGGTTTTTCTTTGAAACGTTTAATATAAAGTAACAAGTGTTTTGTTTTGTTTTTTTCTACCCTCTACAGATTATCCACTTTCTAAGGACCAGAGCTCACTCCGTCATGCACAAACAGGTACATCACACCCACCTGTCCCGCCGCACTCGGCTGTATTAATCATCACTGGTTTCTCCTCCTGTGTCTTCATCCTCCATGTCGCCTCCAGACCCCAGTGCTGCCTCCAACCATAACCGATCAGATCAGACTGTGGGAGCTGGAGAGAGATCGGCTGCAGTTCACAGAGGGTCAGTATGTTTGTTTTTCTCTGTGTGTGTGTGTGTGTGTGTGTGTATGTGTGTGTGTGTGTGTGTAACCCTGGGGAACAGGTCCTTTATTTTCTAATATTTAATCATATTTTAGTAGCATGTGTTTTTTTGTGCTGCTCCTGGTCTAATTTTCTGTCAATACCAACTCTTCATCACTACGACACCAGAGTCGTGTCGTACTCACCTCTCTGCTGTGCCTCACTAAAACGTCTCTGTCTCCACATGCAGCTGCTGAAATGGTTAAAAATACAAAATGACTGTGTCATATTCAGATTCAGATTCAGCCTAGACATAGACACTATAGTGGAAGGAATCAGTTTTATGGGATGTTGCTGCTATGATGTCACTATGACATCAGCAGCTCTTTTCTCTGTGTTTCTGCTAGCATCATGTGAAAAATAGGCGAGACGCAAATCTCTACATCACATGACGCAGGCGTGAGACAAGCGTGTCACACAGCTGCAGTGTGTCGCTCTGTTAACATGACCTGTTAACACGTGCGCCAAAATGAAAACCAAGACGTTCCACAGCCGCCACGCAGCCTTGCAGCCATGTAGCCGTGTAGCCGTGCAGCCGTGTAGCCGTGTAGCCGTGTAGCCGTGTAGCCGTGCAGCCGTGTAGCCGTGTAGCCGTGCAGCCGTGCAGCCGTGCAGCCGTGCAGCCGTGTAGCCGCAGCCGTGCAGCCGTGCAGCCGTGTTGCCGCAGCCATGCAGCCGTGTAGCCGTGTAGCCGTGCAGCCGTGCAGCCGTGCAGCCGTGTAGCCGTGCAGCCATGCAGACGTGTAGCCGTGCAGCCGTGCAGCCATGCAGCCTGTGTGTTCCTGGCAAATATGCACCTACATAGGCACACAACACGCATACACTCAGTTTCATAATGAATGGAACATTTGTTCACACCTATCATTATATCACAACAAATATTTGTTGTGATTTGTTCCGTTACTTCAAGAGCTGTGAGCAGAGCGTTGAGTCACAGAGCTGCTGCTTGTGTCAGGACTGGACGCAGTCTGGTCAGTCACAATATGTGATAAACTGACCACAAACAGGAAGTAACTCCACCATTATAATAACAATCCACCAAGGTGCAGCGCGCCCGGCTTTTAAGGGAACGTCAGATGGCGCTGTGATTGGTTTATTGGACTGCGAGCTTATGAATGATAGAACAGAGCCCAAAATGCAAAGCATGTGCAGGACGTGTGAAGTTTGACTGACAGCAGCATTGCAGTGATGAAAAACACAGCACGTGGAGGCGACTAATTAGTATTCAAATTAAAAAGAGACAGTGTTCTCAGCAGAGTGATGAGTGTGGCATGACGCTGCTGTTGTAGTGATTGAATTAGTGCTGTGGAAATTATAGAAAATATTTCCTTGTGCAGTCAGTTAAGTGAAGAGAGGAGTGTGTGTGTGTGTGTGTGTGTGTGTGTGTGTGTGTGTGTGTGTGTGTGTGTGTGTGAGAGAGAAACTGCTGTGAGCTGATTGATTCCTCAGGCCGTCTCTGTCGGTCCTGCCTGAGGATGATGACTGACAGATGTGGGCCTCGCTCTGCTGGTGGAGCTGAGCTGTCGCAGCTGTTGTGCGTTGTAATAGAGAGGACGAGTATTGATGTTTCTCAGCCGTCTGTGCGTTGTTGATGTCCGTGTCTCCTTCAGGAGTGCTCTACAACCAGTTCCTCTCCCAGGCGGACTTCGAGGTGCTGCGAGACAGAGCTCAGGTTGGACTTTGTTTCTTAACTGAATAATATGAACCCGTGAGCCAAAACATTATGGCCACTCGCAGTGGAAGCGACCAGCGTTGATCATCTCCTGACAACAGCACATGTGGAGCTCTGGGATGTATTAGACAACGTCCTGGTGCCAGAACCACAGGGACCTTCAGAAGCTGTCTAACAGCATAATAGACTGGGGTGGTCATAATGTTCTGGCTCATCAGTGTAATTTAGAATCAGTATTATACAGATTTTATCTTCACTTTACAGCAGGTTAATGCTACAATTGCACATTTTTATTGATGGATTTTTCTTGCTAAAATCACACATACACTGTGTAGCCAGAAGTATATGGACATTTGTGTTTATATATTATTCTGCACTTTTGATCTTGGGTTTGGTGGACTCCTTATTTCCATGACTTTCTGAACTCTGGCATCAGTTTTACGAGTTATGAAAACATTGTACTCACCAGGAAGTAACTTCTTTATCATGGGATGGGGCAGCATCACTAACAACCGGTCTTACAGGGCAAAAATACAAACTGTTCAAAGGGTTTTAAACAAACCTCCTGGTTAGTTCATTCAGAGGGCCTTCGTCACAGCACAGCCTGACTGTATATATATGCACTGTATATACTTTACAAGACGGCTAAAAGTTCCAGCAGCAACAGCTCCAAGTCCCTGACCCGACCTGCCCCCCAGCTTCCATTGCACCCCGACCCTACACCTATCCCTGCGGGTGGTGGGCCCACAGGGAGGTGACCCCATGTAATTTCTTTGGGTTGTGCCAGACCAGGCCCCATGGGCCACCGCCTGGTCACCGCACACTTGCCGGTGAGCTCCCCTCCCAGGTCTCACCAGGAGGGTGCCCCAGTTCCCCTGATCCGGGTGAGGTAACACAGTTCCAAAGATGGCTTATCATCAGGTGCTTTCTGAATTCCTCTTAGTCTGTGTGTTCAGCCTTCAGAACAGAGTTAAAACAGCCACAGGAAGTCGTCTGTCTGAGGCAAAGATGTAAAACCTGATGACAGTCGCCCTGCAGCAGTCTGATGCCTGTACACAGTTTAAATATCATGGAGGAGGGTTTGAGTTCAGGATACAACAGGTCAATTTAGTTTGATTTCATTTCTTGTAAATATTTGGTTCATATTCTAATTGCAATTGTCTAATTCAGGGGGGGGGGGGCTTTTTTGCTGCCATGGTTTGAGGGGTCACTGCAGATCAATACAAAGTTGTTCTGAGTGATCAAACATGTCTATCTAGATGGGAGGGGTCTCCTCCGGGATGACACCATAGGTCACTGGTGGTCTGATTGAAATGTGTGATGTCACTCACTTCAGTGCACCAATCGGGATTTAGAATTAAAATCTCATAGGCTTTAAGATGTAAACAAAAAACTCTTTAATGTTAAAACCTTCATTCATTCCTCTTCCACATACATTTACAAGTATATTTATATATATATATATATATATATATATGTAGTCTTTTTTATTTATTGCCCTGTTGGACCTGTGATTTGTAACGACTTGTGTTTTGTCAGAACTGATAGAACTGATGACCACAGCTACAAAAAGGTTGTAATACACCATAGTTTTCCTTCAGCATACTGTGGTGGATGTTTTAGTGTTGGAGCATAAAAACAAGTGACCCCTCCCCCCCCCCCCCCCCCAACCTCATTTATTCTGTTTGTATGTATATCCTGTTCTTCTTCTATGTGCTATCACTTGTCGCTGTTATGATGAAACAGTAATTCCTGCAGGGATTATCCAGGTCCATGTGTTGTGTGCCTTCAGCAGCAAGCTCTAGAAAATGATGCAGTGCCTCCACCTCCTTGACCTTTCCAACTCACCGCTGCTCTGTTACCGCCTCATGACATAATCATCAACTCTTTTGCAGTTCCAGCTGTTCCTGTTAGAAGGCCTTTGGACCTCCTTAATGAGATCCCTGTCAGTGAAGTGCTGATGCTGTATCTGCTGCTGTTTAATGTGGTTGTTGTGGTGCAGGGTTTGGGCTGTCTGGTGTGGCAGGACGTGGCTCACAGGGTGATGGTGGTGACGCCGCAGGGACACAGCGAGGTCAAGAGGTTCTGGAAGCGACAGAAGTCTCACACGTAAATGGCGACACAGAGGAAAAACGTTCACCTCTGTTCATTCTTCTTTCCTTTTTGAGTAGTGAATGACTGTTTTATATACTGCAAATAAAGCAAATGATGTTGAATTATGGATGTGGATTTTGATATTCTGACCGCTGTAGGACAAGAGTGTGGCCATGGAATGAGGATTCCTTTTTGTTGTTACTGTGCACATGGACACTGTATAAACAGTGAAGAAGAAGACTGGTAACGGATCGCTGGGGGATCATGGGATATCAGGAGTACTGAAGCTTTGCACACCCTGTTGCACAAAGGTCAAACATGAGTTTCATTGAACAGGCTCAGGCTGAAGCAAAATTCTTATCAATTAAGCTACCCACTAAAAAGAAAAGAAAATCATTCATACTTATAACTATCAGAAATAACTCCTGTAACTGTAAAACATTCTTTTGAAAACCAAAAGCGAATGACTCATTTTTCAATTTATATCATCATTGTTCCATAATTTAACCTCAACAATAGAAACATCTTATATTTTTGTACATTAAACTTACAAACACCTCTCATGACAGAATTGAAAAAAACTTTTATACACAGAGAGACTTTGATTTAATTCTGAACAATATTTACATTATTTTATAATTAAATTCCAGCATGAGGATTCAGAAAATTGATCAGTGTGATCACAGGAAACAGCCTTATTAAAACTACTCGTTTTAAAGGTCAATCCCCCACCCCCAACACACACACACACACACACACACACACACTTCCACACAATAAGTTATATAGGGAAGTAGAAGTGAGCAGTAAATTAAATACAAGGTCTTTTACTTTAGTATATCCCCCGGTTTAATACAGAATTATTATTGATTTAGATATAGACATTTTTTCTTTGATATAATCAGTTTTGTTTCCATGTTAGTTTATGATCAATCACAACCCTGAGGAATTTAGTAGTAATTTAATAACCATAAATGTAGTTTTCTCAATATTAAGTAACAATTTATTGACATCAAACCAAGTTTAGAGAATTTCCAGCTCCCTTTTAACGCCGTGCAAAAGTTTTTTAAAATTTCCCCCAGAGCAAAATAAATTTGTATCATCTGCAAAAATGACAAATTTGAACAGTTCAGTACAAATACCATTAATGTGAAATATGAAAAGTTATTGAAACAAGACTTTTCAGCCAGGGCTCAGGCGTCCAGCATCTGACCTGAGAATCCTCCAACCACAGTAAAAACATCAGCAACAGAGTGAAGCTGAAACCAAAAGTCCCAAAGTCCCCACACTCTCAGACTTAACCGGGACATTACCAGGAGGCTGGAGACTTCTGGTCGAGTCCACAAGGAGCTTCAGATGGACTTCCTGTGAATTTACAAAGAGCAGACTTCAACAAACATCTGGTTCTGGCTGCACAAAACGCCTCACGTTCAGAGTCTCCTGAAAGTCTGAGTGAAGGTTTCCTTAGAATAAAAACAGTTGCACAAAACACCCTTAAGTCTTCTCCTTAAGATTTCTTTAAAATGTTCACTTAAGTATTTAAGATTTTCCCCTTCTCTTAGTCTTATACTTAAGGAATCACTTAAAGTCAGTAAACCATTAGACCAAAGGGGGAAAAACGGTGCCTCTGGAAACCTTTTTTAAGAGATTCTATGCAACACTTAAGTAGTAGAAATGAAAGTGTCATACTTAGGTAGAAAACTGCAGAGTTTGACACTGTGCTGAAGGAGAAATGTTTCTCAGTTGTGTGTACGAGCAGGACTCTGGAAGACAATCATGGTCCATTATGAAACATGCAAAGGAATGATATGGAAACTTGAAGCCTCTCACACACCGTACACTGAGAATGGACATGTCAGTGAAATAAGAGGCATCTCGTGTCCAACAGTTGAACTTTCTGAATTAACAATATTCACATATTCAAAGATTCTGGACCTGTGGAAGCCCTGAAAGGCGAGTGATTTTTTTTTTTTCTTGGGAGAAACAAAGAAAGAAAAAATATTCTTTTCACATGCCTTTCAGGGGTTGTTTTCACAGATTAAAAAACTTAAACGAAAGTAGTGACCCTTACAGAAAAACCACATGAATTCATGTGTGGACACGTGGAAAACATGTTTCCTACATGTGATCACGTGTCACATGTAGAGCACGTGGAAAACATTTTACCAAAAGTGATGAATTGACAAACATGCAAACAAACAACAGCAAACTATGTACATGGGTGTCACATGGTAATTCCATAGGTTTCACATGGGACTTTACATGGGCTTCACAAAGTACACCATGAAAACATCTAAAAACCCCATGATCCCCAATATCCCAGCACGTGTTCCACACATTTCACATGTGACTTTAACATGTTTTCACATGTGCAAAAATCTCATGAACATGTGGTCACGTGTGATTTTGTGAAATGTGAAATTCATGTGGTTTTTCTGTAAGGGGAGGTCTGAAGTCTGGTCTCAGTGCATTTTACGCCCTTGCTGCATGAGCAGCAGGAAGTGATGTGAGTTTTTATGACCACAGCCGCTGCTGATCTGGTTGTGGTCAGTTGATTATTATGTGGTTGCACAAGCCAGATCAACCATACTGTGGGGAGTTTTCAGTCTCACCTGCTGTCATTGTACTCAGCAGGATTAGAAAACCATACATCTGCTGATGGACACAACATAGTAGTAAAGCCATCACCTGATAGAGAGGCCCTGGGTGTAAACTGTAGAGAGTCTGTGCTTGGAAATCACTGACCAATTTAACAGGTACAGTGGGACTGTCTGTGGTGTTGTTGCTTCATTCACTCAATTGAAAGACAAATAAAAAAGATTTTTTAGGATATTTACCAGTAAGACAGTTTGCATTTGGCTGCTGGTCCAGTCGCCTTTCACCTGTACCTGACATATGGCAAGAGTGTGGTTAGTTAGGTACACGGGATGAATACTGGTCTTGTTTCCCCGTCTTTATCTTTCATCAAAGGCCTGTGGGAAGAAGATGGATTTGTGCAAAGCCAAGTTACATCCTGAGTGAGCCCCATGTTAAATCAGACTGACTGCTCATGTTCTGGACTTGCCCTCTGCTCTGTCAAAACTGAAAATAAATATTTACAGTTCTCTGTTTAAGACCCTGTTTATATTTGGAGTAACTGCTAAAGAAAATAATCTTCCTCGATATAATTAATTGTGCCTCTCTGATTGCCAGAAGACAAATGTCAGAGGAGGTTAGATGAGATGAGATGAGATGAGATGAGATGAGATGAGATGAGATGAGATGAGATGAGATGAGAAGATAGATAAGATACTCCTTTATTAGTCCCATCTTGGGGAAATTTGAAATGTTACAGCAGCAAAGTGGACAATAAAAAAGGGTCTATCAGAAACTATCAGATGAAAAAAAGTTAAATAATAGATAATGTAATATGTACAATTAGATATTAAATCTAGCAAAACTAGCAGAAGATAAGGGATATTGCACAGTTGTTGACTGGCTCTGAGGCTTTCTACTGATAAACTGAATAAGGACTGGTGTCCATCTTTCACCAATACAAAGCACTGCAAGCTGATAAAGAAAATATGGTCATGTCGCAAATCTGAATCTGTCTTAATGATAACAGTTATTTACGTTATAGGTAGATAGATCGATAGATACTTTATTTATCCTCTAGGGAAAATTCATGTTGTATATATTATATAAAGGTGTGATGTGTCAACATTAAAGATTTTTTATTTACTTATTATTTTTTCTTACATTGCATTTGTTTCATTCCTTTTTTACTTATCTTCTTTTCCCATCAGTGTGTGTCCCTCTACAAAGAGTGATGTTTCCATATACGTCACCTATCAGGGGTTATTATCACATATAGATGGTAGGGCCTCTGGATGAAGATATGCATTTATAACATATTTGAAATTCCCATAGTATAATTTGCATATGTACAGTATATGTATATTATAAATATCAATGATGACTTATAACGTGCTGTGACCACATTTGTTAACCATACATATATAAATTCATTATGCAAGTTTATTCATTATTATAAACATGCCCCTCTTCACATTCTGGGAAAGCGGTCTCAATAGGCTTTGTAACCTATGTAACATGCCATACAATATAAGCATACATACATAAACATGCATATTTGTATAGGCTTGACATAGATGTCAATAGTTAAAAATGTTTCCAATTTCTAAAGGGTTTCCTTATGCGTTTTTATTTTATATTATCTTTCTTATATGGAAATTCACTGTATGTACATGTATTACATTTGCGTATGAATTTGTTATTTTAATGAAAGTGAAGCAGTCATGGTCACAAACACTGTTCAGGACCCCCGGAAGTCCAGGTCACAGACTACGTTGATTGTAGGAACTATAGTTCTAAGTATATTGAAATAACAGCGTAGAATAAATACGTTGTTTAATGAATGTGAGGATGACAAACAGAAGCAGAGCAGGGAGGAGAGCTGCGGAGTGACAGTCCTGTGCTGCCTGCATGACAGCGACCGGGCGGGGGGGGGGGGGTCGGCAGCGGAAGCCGTGTGTGGTTTACGTGCTGTGCAGACACAGCGGGACGGTTTAACACCGAAGTCCTCGGTGTTTTTCACTGGCAGTTTTTCCTGTAGAGTAAACAAGCTACTGTAGCGGTAGGCTAACAGCGACAGGCCGCACATGGAGCCAGGGACCTCGCGTGAAATTCCGAGCGGGGCAGGGTGCCTTAAACCGGCCGGGGTGCGGGAGGAGACCCCGGGGAAAGAGGCGAGAGGCGGTAAGGGGAGCACCGTGATGAAGTGCAGAGGAGCGGACGCAGACACCGCGAAGGAGGTGAGAGCGCACTGGGAGGATGATGGGGAGGCTGAGAATCAGATGAAACCCGAAGAAGGAGAGGATGCCGGCAAATACGAGGAAGAGCTGGACCCAAGAATTCAGGCATGTTTCAAAATGATCATTATCACTCATGTAGCCGAATAGATGAACCGTGTTGATGTATTTTACACGAACCATCCAGTTTATATTAGTCCTTATGGCATTTTTACTAATAAATTTGAACATCTGCACGTCCTAGTCTGCTCCTGCCACAGACTGGTGCCTGGGCTGGGCAGCCTCAAGTCTCTAGGCTGCAGCGTCCCTCCACTGAACATTTTAACACTGCTTTAATTCCAGCATCTTTCCAGCCTTTCTGTTGATCTTCTGCCTTTTAATACCAGTCATCTCCCCTCCTGTGTTTCCAGGAGGAGCTGGAGCACCTCAACCAGGCCAGCGACGAGATCAACAAGCTGGAGCTGCAGCTGGACGTGAGGGAGTTGTTGTTTATGTCGCTGTCAGAGTTTGTGCGCTGACCGACTGTTCAGTTGTTATCACAGCCTCAGCTGTCACACAGCTCGTGGCAGCTCTCACTGAATGTTGTATCTGTGATGTTATGTCATGTGTGTGCTGCCTGCAGGACGCCAGGTCCAGCTACAGGAGGATTCTCACTGACTCTGCCAGGAAACTCAACGCTCAGGGCTCCCAGCTCGGTGCCTGCATCGAGAAAGCAAGGCCCTACTATGAAGCCCGCAGACTGGCCAAAGAGGTGCGTGTTGCAGGTGCACATGAGTCTGCAGTGTATGTGCATGGATCAGAATGAGAGATTAACACTTTACTAATGTAAATTAGTGAAGTCAGAATAGTCCTGCAATACACCCCAGCTTTCATGAAGGTTCCAGTTTCCAAGGTTTGTTTGAACTGTCACAGAAAAGTGTTGATGAGGGTGTTTGTAATGTTTAGTCTACGCTCATTATTATAAATGAGGTGGACAAGTTACTAGAAAAATCTCTCAGAGGCTGAAGGTGAGGGTTGGAAATGTTTCCATTGGTTTGGTGCAGTGAAGGATAGAGTGTCCTGTAAAGTCCTCAGCAGTGCTATGTTAATGAACAAAAACTTAGACTAACACTTAATAAAAAAGTAACCTCAAGCAGGAGTACAAGGAGTAACAAGGACTATAATAAAATAAATCCTGCTCCTGCAGGATCACACACTATAGTCTGTTGGGTATTAAAACAGTGTCCCCCACCAGCCAATGAGATCTCTTGTTCAGCTTACGTTGTGTATCGTTCTGTCTCTGTAACATTTTCTGATGTTCTTGAAAGAAGAACAGGAAGCGGCAACAAAACAGCTGAGACAAACTACAAAAACATGCAGGCTAGCAGCATTCATGAAAAGGTAAGCTAGTGTAACTGTATCAAGTGCTGTGGATGCAACGTTAACGTTACTTCAAGTTGGTTAGTGTTTGTGTTGCTAGCAGAAGAAGTATGTTTCACGATTAATGTAACTGTCAAAATTTAGGTTCTCTTCTTGAAATAAACCCAGGATGAACATTATGTCAGTGAATCCAGCTTCTGAATAATCAGAGAACAGGTAGCCGTGGTAACGCTGGGTGGACAGGAACAACACAGAGTCAGCAGGTCTGATTTACTTAGGAAAACATGTTGTGTTACTGCAGAGCAGAGGGACACGGGGGCTGCGATGTGAACCTGTAAACATCTACACAGTGCCTTTTCCACTAACCTCATAATAGATAAGAAAGTCAGCTGTAACCATGGTAACTGTGCACCACAAAGATGGTGACACCCGGAACCTCAAACGGAGTGGATGACTGAAAAAATAGTAAATGCTGGACAAAAATTCGATTAAGATGTGTTTAGCTTTTGTTGACTAAAACCATGAATAAAAATGGACGTAGCCTCCGTGACGTCACCCACAGGTTTCTGAAGAACGCTTTTGAAGCTCAGAGTGAGCTGCTCCACCATCACCATCTTGCCAGTACCTGACTCCGCCCCTAACTCGCAGCTAATCCAAAAATAGTCGAAGAGGAGGGGCGTATGTGTAGCCGAGACTTTAGTGCAGGCCGGCTTGTGGCAAGCATACGTTCACCCACCTGCCATTCAAAGAAACCACACCCCCAAATATAAATATTTTTAGCCTCAATAAAGTGTAAACAGGTGAGTTATATAAAAATTCAACATTCTCCTATTTTCAGGCAAAGTTATGTTCAGGATCATGTTGACATTCAAATGGTTGGCTAGTTTATGGACCACAGTATTTTGAATAGGCTGATATCCGTTTTGCTTGGCAATGCTGTGAACGCACCTTGAAGTCACATCACATCATTTATATCCTTTAAATGTATATAAGTCACTGTTGGTTGCTAGCTGTGGTAGCTT
The DNA here is from genome assembly GCF_002814215.2 of Seriola lalandi dorsalis. Taxonomy (NCBI): domain Eukaryota; kingdom Metazoa; phylum Chordata; class Actinopteri; order Carangiformes; family Carangidae; genus Seriola; species Seriola lalandi. Next base: position 147,680 of record NW_019525505.1, read on the forward strand.
TATGAGGTTAATAGGTTAACGTGTTCTTCCTAACTTGTTTTAAACTGTTCAATAATGGGTTAGCATGTTTAGTTCAGTTGCTTGCTAGCTTGTTTAGCCGGTAGCTAAAGGTTTAAGGTTTATGATTCAGCTCTGGCAGAGCAAAGGTTTCAAATGTGTGTTGGTTCATTTCAATGTGCGCTAGATAATAATAAATGTGAAGTACAATGAATGGGAGCCTAACTGTATGCTAGTCAAACACTGGCTAAATACTCGCTAACTGCTATTTTTACTTTGCTAGCGTGACATGACATGTTTAACTGTTGTAGCAGCAGCTCACAGTGGGTGTGGCTAACCTTGTCAATGAAATCACTTCCTGTTGCTAATAAAGAGGCTAAAGTGCGATAAACTGAGGAGACCCAGCGGCAGTAAGTAATCTGAGCTAATTCAACTTTGAATCTACATTTAAAGTTCAGTCTCGATTTGTCAGTTGGCTACTACTATGTTATTGGTGTTCAGGCTGCAATAGTTGATATAATTCATAAGTATGCAGTCAGGTTATAAATTAATAATGATGATCATAATGCTAAATTTTATTTACCTAGCACTTGCTAGTGACAAAGTTCTTGCGATCAATTTGTCATAATTTCATAATTAATTAAGTATGAAAGAGATGATGTCATAGATAAGTATCACCAAGTATAGACTGCACATATTTTAAATCAGTGTTCCACAGATGGGAACATATTGGCAGTGTTGTGCATGAACGTTGTTCATTGAACATGTTCATATTTTTTGTGAACGCTGAACTGAAGGAATCATTTTACAAATGGTGAACGTGAACGTAAGCTCACGTCTTACGACAGCATGACGTCTCCATAGACACGGTGCTAGCGGTACAGACGGGTTTAAAAGTAACTCATGTCTGTGATTCTTCAGTGGTATACAGTAATTCGTTTAGTTTGGGAGTGGCAATGATTTGGGGCTGGTGATGGATGGGTAGAAGGAGGTTCTATTGAAAAAGAATAGTGGCCTATTTATTAAAAAAAAAAAAACTGAACTTAGTTCAAAAGTTATGAACGTGAACTAGTTAATTTTCATCAGTATGAACTGGACTTTGAACTAGTTCTTTTAAAGTGTGAACTGGCACAACACTGCATATTTGTGTATGGAGTGATTCCTGTCTGCCATATGAGCTAGATCATCAGTGGTAATGTCCTGGAGAAGTCCTGGAAAATGATCTCTAGAAAAGAGTGGGAACCCTGCAAATGTAATCGTTAGTGTTTGCTTCATGATACACAAATAAAAAGATTTACAAATGTATACGTTAGGTGCATTTGTCTTCCTATCAGTGGACAAATATCAAACAACTTGAATAAGTGTTAAGTAATTCCATTAAAACAGCACAGCCAGTGAAGATGTGACACCGGACGATTCTAGTGGATGTAAAACGTGCTGACTTTATATTGTCTCATGAGATGCTGCTGCATGTTTTGAAAGAAAAACCACTAAAAAGACAAATGTTTTCCACTGGCACCTAAAAACAACATGCGACTACTATCAGAGGACGTGAAAGAGACACACAACTGCACACACACAATACACAGAACAAATGGGATTTTAAAAAGTAAATACGCACAAGGAGCTTTTCATATGCAGTTTATTCAAGTTGGGTTGTATTTATGTATTTGTAACATTTTCTTTTCAGTACGATATTTATTTCATTCTATTCACAGATCACTCTTGTTTTCATGTGTATATCATGACATTTCAGTAATATTCAGATTTTTTCCTCTTTATTGTCCCAACAATACACAGTTGTACTGGATAAATGTCATGTATAAGTAATGGCGATTCATACGTAGTCTGTAATGTCAGTAAGTGATAGCTGAGAGGGAATGATTTGCCTGTAATGAAGCCAAACTGATTAAGTAAAACTTTTAACCCTTGAAGGACTGGGGCCTGAGTGGCAGTCATGTTTAATCAACATGCTGAGGAGTCATTTGAAACTGTAATTGAACTAATGAAAATTGTGTGGAGAAAGAGCAGAGGTCTAATTGAAAGCAATAAACCAAATAATAGATTATTAATCTGAACCGTTAAGCAGTGTCATTTGTAGTTATAAAAATGCAAATTAGGAAACGAGGAAAATGCCATTAGTATTACATCAGTGGTGCTCGTATGACAGGTTTCAACAGCCTTTGCATTTTAATCACACGTCATGTAAAGACTCCATATGATAAGAACCATCAGTGATGCAGTCAGTGATCTCTCAGCGGCGATCTCCGGTATCCGTCTCCATCCAGCCGAGCCGTCCTGCAGCTCTATCTCGCGGACACATCGACCAAACCTTCCCATGTGATCAGAGTAACCTTGACTTTAGCAGCTCTCTTGCAAACCAACACAGACACACTTTCCTCCAGACGCTGACAGAACTCCCTGAGCTGCATGTCTGGATTGACTTTGTTCTTTAGTCAGGATAAACCCCAGTGACAGTGAGCTTTAATTTTAAAGGGAGACCTAAAGAACATACATATATATATATATATATATATATATATATATATTCACTGTTTTTGTTGTCAGAATTGAAAAAAAACAACAAAAACATCAAATCAGAAGAAACGCTCCCATTCTGCTGTTTGTATATTCCTTTTTTTTTCATTTTTCCTTGTTAAATTGAGGAACTAGAGGGACATTTCAAAATAAAAGCCGAGAGGACAGCGTGGCTGTTCTATAGCACAGACAGTGTGTTGATCATGTGTTTATTCCTCTGACGTGGACCAGAGAAGAAGCTTAGATCCTGAATATCTATGAATGGGAATGTTTTTCTTTAAAGTCTGGTGTGTGTTAAAACTCGACCTTAGAGGCGACTAATGTGTTAAACAGCTACATTATATGTAGTTATGGCTTTTGCTCTAAAAGCTGCTGATATGATAATGATCAATACGGCTGTGGCTGATTGATCTGTCCACTATGTGATGTCTGACTGATGAATTTCAGAATAAAGGTCGTAGTGTCGGCTACAACCAACAGCAGCTATAAACAGTGAACATTAGCTTGGTCATGTAGCAGAATATGAAGTGATTTGGTGAAAGAGTGAACAATAATGTGGAAACAGTGGAGACCTCTGCTGGTCACTTTAGACAACACTAGCTGGGAGGGACCACACAGTGTGTTTACATGTTAATTAATGAGGCTGTTAATTCATGATACACAAGTAAATAATACATCACACACTTCAGATGAAATATTTTTCATGTTTTAAAAAAACCTCTTTATCTATCTGTGCATAATGTTATACTATATAGAATGGCCACTCTATCCTCTTGGCTTTTATTTTGAAATATTTATCTTTAATTCAGTGTCAGCTGACTACCTTTTCTCATTATCATTCCAATTCAACAAGGAAGAATGATCCTGGTTTGACAGTGCCTGTTACAGAAAACTATATTCACATTTTTTAAATTCAAAATCCAGTTCAAATAGTCAAGTTGCTCAGATTTTATGAGTTAATTTCAAGGTAAAGAGACCAAAGTTGAGAGAAGATGAAATATTCAAAGAAAAAAAAAATCAGAGCTGCCAAAGATATTCTTCTCGAATCTTAAGCAGATTATGGATCATATGGACAGAGGTCTGATGGTCTCTCCTTAATAAACCTGATGTTCAAATTTGAATTTTCATCTTGAATTTCTGTCTGAACGTCACTAATCCAGTGTGGTAAACTTCATTTTTTCACACTCAGTTTATTTTTAAACGTACCAGTGTCATAAAAAATAGACAGGGGAAGATAAAGGGATGACTGTGCACTGTAGCACTACATGTGCTTTTGGCTCTTAGTTTAAAAGCGAAATTCTCCCAGTTTTGAAGATGATATCTAGCTCTTCTACAAAAGCCTTTCTTCTGACAGAGTTAGTGACAGTTCAATGTGATGAGTTTAACATCCCTGACAACCTCTGTAGTCTCATATAGACACTTGTTAGCAACCGGCCTTTTTTGCACCACTCGGAGTAAAAACTCTAGAGACTGAGTGTGAAAATCCAGGAGATCAGCAGTTTGAGAAACACTCAGACCAACAATCATGTCACAGCCAAAGTCACTGAGATCATGTTTCTCCTCATTAACTGCAGCTCCTCACCTGGATCTGCTGCTGCCACATGATTGGCTGGTTGGATAACTGCATGAATAAGCAGTTGAACAGGTGTTGAGTGTGCATTTGGACACAATTTATAAAGTTAAACTATAGTGAAATGGAGGGCCTTGATCTGCATCAGGACCTGTAAATTCCGATGTCTTCTTCAGACAGCCGCTCTGATGCTGGGAGGACTGTCTCCACTGTGCCTGCAGATTCAGTGATTGGTTGCAATGTTTGTCAGCTGCTGCTGTCTGTTCCCCCAGGCCCAACAGGAGACCCAGAAGGCAGCTCTGAGATATGAGCGGGCTGTATCCATGCACACCGCGGCCAGGGAGATGGTGTATGTGGCAGAGCAGGGCCTCCTGGCCGACAGGAACACCATGGACCCAACCTGGCAGGAGATGCTTAACCACGCCACCGCCAAGGTACACGCCCAGGCTTCTCCCCGACCTTGGAGTTTTGGTTTGTTCTGTGTTGGCTGAATCAGAGAAATGTGGCTACATTTCTGAGTAAGGCCAGCATGTGTGAATTTCATGCATGGGTTCAACTACATAGAGAGAAATTATTTTCCAACTTCTGTCCCATACGCAGATGTGAAACATGAACATATATTGAATTTCCATATATGAAATATATGTACATATACTGCATATATAAAATAACAACACATGTAAAAATTATATATAAAACCTATTAGAAACTTTAAGAATTTCATATATGGACATACAGTGTATGTCTACCCCATACAAATATTTATGTATATGCATGTATGCTTATATTGTAAACATGTATTATGTAAATATAGATCCACCCCAAAGCCTTTCAATATTGATATTATATACATTTGGTTCCAAATAGTTAACATGGATGTAGTGTGCTGAGCTGCAGTGCATTATACAGAAATGTGCTTGACCACTTATAAAATATAAAATTGATTATTACACTGAAAACCATGCAAGCAATAGTGTAAACAACACCAGGCAGAAATGATGCTAGATAGGTGAGAATATACAGATGTGTGTGTGTGTGTGCGTGTGTGTGTGTGTGTGTGCGTGTGTGTGGGTGTGAGAGAGAGAGAGAGAGAGCAGCGGGTATGTATCTGCAGGAGGGAGTGAGAATGTGTGTGTCAGAGTGAGCAGACAGGATTATGAGTCTGAGGTGGGAAGATTAAGTTTCAAACCAAGTCTCTAAACTGATCTTTTTATACTAACTCCCTCCTAATACTGAGAGAGAGAGAGAGAGCAGAAACAAAAACTTTACAGTGAGAAAGTCAAAGACCAGCGTCAAAAGAAAAAAAAAGAATAATAATAATAATAATACATTTTATTTATAAGCACATTTCAAGACACCCAAGGACACTTAACAAAGCAAACAAAACATTCATAATATATATACTGCTTAAAAAAATTGAGGGAACACTTCACAAATCAGATCTTGATGAAGAATTATTCAAGTGTAAAGTCTTTACTGATGTACATTGTATAATTTGTGGAGAACAAAATGACATAACAACAGTCAATGGAAACCAAAATCATCAACCCACTGAGGGCTGGCTTCACAATCACACTGAAAATCAAAGTAACAAATTGAAATCACAGGCTGATCCAACTCATCATGTGACTCAGTAGTGTGGACACAAACTAGAGAAGAATCACTCAGGAAGAATCAGGAGAGAGCAACTGTCTGTGGCCACCACATGTAAAACCATTCCCTTTTTGGGGGGTTGTGTTGCTGTTGCCTCCATTGCACCTGTTGTCACTTTCATTTGCACCAAAGCAGCTGAAACTGATTTACAATCACTTGTGCTTCCTAAATGGACAGATTGATATCCCTGAAGTGTAACTGACTATATACATTATACACACACACATGTACATGCATAATAAAGCAATGATAAACAAAAAACTAATTCATAATAAAAACTACATTACAATAGCCATACTTGTCTTTTCAGCTGTATATAATTGAGCTGATCCAGTGGCTGGCAGAGATGCTGTCTCAGTTTTCTAGGCCTATCAGCTGTGTTTGGCGTTGGAGGAATGTGATGCCCCCAAAGAGGACAGTGTGAGGGAAATAGGAACAGTTCATGACCCTCATGGTGGTCGTTCTGTTACGGCTTGGGCATGTACTGATTTCACTGCTGGAAGCAGCAAGATGAATGTAGAGCACAAACTGTAAATAGAGATGGACGTAGAATCTTTGACGTCACCTGCCACCCCAACTCTCGGCTGATCCAAAAATGGTCAAAGAGGTGAGGCGTGTGTCGAGCCAAGACAACAAACCGGCGCATACCAGTTAGCATCGTTAGCATAGCCTGGTTTCTGGGCATCTTGCTTGAAGGCTAATCCAAGGCTGATCTTTTGGCCAGATCGCCAACCCTTGGTTGGAAGATTAGGGTTAGGGCGACATGGTGGGATCTGTCTGTGTGGGGTTTGTCCCACAGTACAAAGACATGCAGGTAAACTGGTGACTCTAAAGCGTAGGTGAGCTTGAATGGTTGTTTGTCTCTAAGTATCAACCCTGTGATCGACTGGACCCTGTCTCTCGCCCAATGTCAGCTGGGATCAGCTGCAGCCCCCGAACCCTCTAAAAGGATAAGCGGGTACAGCTAATGGATGGATGGATGAAGCAATGATGTCCACAGTGGCTTGAAGAGATTCTCAGCTAAGTCACTCACCAGGACAAGCAGCTCCTTGAATGAATATAGAAATTTTAGTAGCATGCATCAAAGAGGTTCAATCTCCTTTTCTCTCAGAATTAAACTTTAAAGGTCATTGTGCAGTTGTAATTTTAATGATTGATGGTGACTGGGAATGGAGCCTGCAGAGTTCAGCCAGAGCTGCTGCTGTGTTTCGTTCTGTTCTTCAGGCAGGCCTTGCACTCTTGTTGGACACTTCTGGAATGTCATGGAATTTAGACAGGCAAAGTGAAGTAAACAAAACTAAACAAAATTCATGTACCTTGGATTTGAGGCCACAATTCAGTAAGACTTTGGTACAGGTGGAACAGTTGGAACAGATAAATATGGAAGATGTTGTTGTTTATGAATTTAAAAAATGTAAAAATGTGGCTCATTGGGCACAATTCTTACTGTAAAAATTATGGCACATTAACATATAGTTATGAAAAAACACAAATGCCAACATTCAGCATTGCTTAATTACAGTGGCCGAGACGGGGTCAGCACAATGAAAAAAACAACACAAATGCAAAAGCAACAACACAAATGCAAATTAAGTCATAACACAAATGTAATACCCATGACATGAATACAAAAGCCACAACACAAATACAAAAGTCATAACACAAATGCAAATTAAACCACAATACGAGTACAAAAAGCCACAACATGATTTCAAAAACAGCACAAATGAAAATTAAACCACAACTGAAGTGAGCAGCAATCCGTCTATACTATTAGTGTTGGTTGCCGGGGGACTATTATTGCTGGCAGGCGGACTATTTTGATCAGGAACGTTTAAGAAATAAGTTTGAGAAGTTAGTGAAACGTTTTTGCCAGATAATTGTGATTAAAATTGCTTTGTCACAAATGAGCAATGTTGTTGAATGTGTTGACACTGCGCTCAGGAGTAAGCTTTCCTGCACTGATTGTGTGGCGGGCGACAGGATCTCTTATGTTTTGCATTTCCGATTGTGTCGCTATGTACCGCAAGAGAGCACACACCAGACATGCATTGTCTTGCTGTAGATCAAGTGCAGACAAAGATGTGAAAATTTCATGTAAATAAAATTACGATTGACTCTCAAGGGTTATTTCCTGTATCTAGCTGTCATGTCTATTGGAGGTAGTGTGCCAAAAATAAAGGTTTGCAATGCACTGATATGTGTCACATACAAATTCACCTCTAAACAGTCATTTCACTGCCACTGCTTTATTTCTAAATTTATTTCTATGTATAAGCTGCCATGACAAACTGGAAGCGTGTTTTCTACCCCAATGCTGCGAACACACCCTGTAAACAGGAAACCCATTAACAACAGTCACAGCTGGTGCAGCAGGGTAACAAACAGGACCCAAATGCAGACGGTGAGGCAGAGCTTAAGCTGTTCACAACAAAGAGGATTAAAAGGCCTTCAGGATAGTGAGGCAGGCAAAGGTCAAAACTGTAGAAAAGAGTCCAAACAAGTCCAGTAAGGCAGAGGCAAGAATCCAAGAGACACAAGGGTCAGAATCCAGGTAAGACAGACAACACACGAGAAACCAGGACACAAAGCACAGTAAAGACAACATAACAACTGAACAGGGGGAAGACTATGTATATGCACTAGAACTACTGTCCCAAAAAATGTATATTCTTTCCTGAGACACAAATTGTCTTTAATTTTAGTGAGAATGCATGTCTAATTTAGAATTTCATAATTTCAAATAAAACCTCATTCAGGTAATAGATTTTAAAATAAAACAGGAACGGCGGGACGTCATTATGCAGCAGTGCTTTAATTTAAGAAACACTGAGGTGACACTGAATTATGTCAAATTATATAGTATCTGGAAAAATGGAGGTGCTGTACAATCACTTTATTTTCACTTTATATAGGCAGCACATTCAATGTCACCCTCAAAAAGAATGGTACGTAACACCCATACAAATTACTAAATACAAAATGCAAATCAGACAATCAGGCTACCAGACAAAAACTACATGAAAAAACAAAACAAAAACATACATAGATCTTCATTTTCCAGATTGCAACAAAAAAATAAAGTGTTAACAAACATGAATTTAACCCTTTAGTGCTTGGTTGAAAAAATCGATTCAAATAGATTTTCATTTGAATAATTTGACACCGATTAATAAAGTCCCAACATCAATCTTTTAATATGAACCTTTACAGTCTCATGGATGTATGAAGCTGTAATGCTGTTAGCCTCAAGTGATGGCTATAATAAGTATTGGCCGCTACAATAGAAGAAGAATCCGTGTGTACCTGTTGGTACACAATGCACATTAGTGACCTACGTATTATTTCACGAGATGTGTGACTAAGCTGTTGGTCACGTTAAATTGAAAGTGTATTAATATAACTGCTTTGGGTCCATTTGTAATGTAAAAATGTCATATTTGTATTAATGCATCAGGTTAGAGGAATAATTTACAGCATTAGTTCTCTGTTAATCTCATTCATACCCAAGCAAAACTGGTGTTGTAACTGAAATATCTCTGACTGAATCCATTCATTCATTAGCCATCCCCGTTATACTTATAGGGTCGGGGGGGGCGACTTAAGATTTAACCTGGAGCCAATCCCAGCTGACATTGGGCGAGGGCCAGTCTATCACAGGCCTGACATATAGACACATACAACCAGTCACGCTCACATACACACAAGCACACACCTATATTCAATTTAAAATCACCAATGAATCTGTGCGTCTGTGGCTGGAGGAAACAGAGAACATGAAAACTCCACACTGAAGCCATTTGTGGACAAAATGAATGGAAATGTTATGAGAGCAGAGCAGTAGACTTACCTACATTGAACTTGTAGCCAGAGAGAGTGCTAAATTCATTGATTGTTGCTAACACAACTGGGATTAATTGATTAGGGTTGCAGAGGAAATAGCAGTATATTGTCTGCATACAATGTAATAGTATGCTTCCTTTTCCCAGTGTTACCATTAACACATGGGTGTGTTCTAACAGCTTCAGAGGTTCAGGTTTAATCTCTTAGCTCAAAGCTTTTACTTTCCGCACAATGGAGTTAATTGGTTTGTATGAGGAATGTTCCTCTGGTAATGTTTGGAATACTCATACATTCTACTTAAAAGTTCATTCTGGGTTAGGGTTATCAGGACCTGTAGCTTTTCCACCAGGGGTGTCATCAATAGCTTCCTTTATTTGTGCATATGTAATTGACTTATTCAAATCAAATCAAGTTTATTTATAGAGCATATTCAAAGCAACCAAAGTTGAGTGATGTACAACATAGTAACAGCCAAAAGGAAACAAAACAAGGAGATAACTTTTCAGATGACTTAACTATCCCATAGGCAAAGACAGTTAGGGAATAGTTTGAAATAAAAAACTAAATAAAACACAGAGGTTAAAAGTAAAAGATAAACCTTCAGGACACCCAAGAGCCAGAGAAAACGTGGGTTTTGAGTTTAGCCTTAAAAATGTCCACAGAGGACTTGACGAGGTCCATTTACTTGACGATGCAGCGTTCCCTCTCTCAGTCACATCTCCTGTGCTGGTCAGGTGAACGAGGCGGAGGAGGAGCGCCTCCACAGCGAGCGGGAGCACCAGCGAGTCACACAGCTTTGCCAGGACGCAGAGGCGCGAGTTCAGACCCTCCAGAAAGCACTGAGGAAGGTCATCCTCAAGTCCAAACCTTACTTTGAACTCAAGGCTCAATTCAACCACATTCTGGAGGTGTGTACCAGTGTTTTTGAAACATACATGTTTGTACCGTTAGCAACAAGCTGATGATTTCAGCAGACGTACTTTACCTGCGGTACAGTGTTAATGCAGAGGCTGCAAAATGTGATTTACAGTACATGCAGACATTTGAGACTTTCATTTGAACTTTGAAATTATCCCACTGAGGCTGAAAGGTGATTTTTGGTAGTTTTGGTGTTTATGTGTGTGGTTCTGTCCAACAAGCTGTGAAGGCTGGTGACATCATCATCCTAATTCAAGCGAACAGGTTGACGGTGATGTGATTAGTTTCCTTTATGTCTGGAGAATATAATTTGTAGGTCGGAGCGTCTCTGTAGCACCACCAACATTTATGGTGACATAACAACACACAACAATGTGACACATTTTACCTTTGTCAAAAAAAACAGCTGCTCCTGAGATTCTGTTTCAGCCACTGTGATTTGGATATTGCATTTGGCCATATTGCGATTTTGATTATATTACGATTAATTGTTTAGCCCTATTTAAAATCACAGTAAAAAGGGATGAATAATTGTGATTTTAGGTTTAAACCAAAGTATAATTAAAGAAATGAAAATGGCAAACTTAAAAAGCGACTCCCTTTGGGTCTAGTGTCTTGAGACGTTTCTCTAACTTGCTTCTAACTGTTTTTCAGGAACACAAGGCTAAAGTAGTCAGGCTGGAGGAGCAGGTAGCGAAAGTAAAAACACGTTACTCTGTGGCCCTGCGGAACCTGGAGCAGATCAGTGAACAGATTCATGCACAGAGGGGGCGAATCAGAGCCAGCAGCGGGCGTCCCGCGGTCTGTGGGGGGCGGAGCTCCCCTGTAGGTGCTGAGGCCGAGGTCAGAGCCGCCATCGGGATTCACGTCAGTAGCTGTGCTGCGGTCGGCGGCATGGAGAGCGACTGGGCTGACAGCGAGAAAACCCGGCTGTGGGTGGAGAGGCACAGAGAGAGCGGCTGGGGCCAGAGGGAGCGGCTGGAGGCGGAGCAGGCCGGCTCGGACTGTATGTCGGTCATCAGCCTGCAGACCATCGCCTCCGACCTGGAAAAGTGCGACTCGGTGGAGCACCTGGGTGACATGAGTGACGCCGGGAGCGTGCTGTGCGAGGAGTGGGACCGCAACAGGAAGCCTAATGAGAGGCCAGTCAGTAGGGAGGTGGTGACCCAGGGGCCCCAGCTGCAGAAGGCCCAACAGGAAAAGGGAGTGGTCAGTAAAGAGAAGCAGGAGAGCTTTGTCAAGCAGCACTACAGAAGTGTTAGTCTATAGTCAGCAGGTGGAGGAGGAAGCTGATGACGAGTGAGGATCATGGCGAGCGTATGATGAGGGATCAGAGAGGAAGTCAGAGGTGGAAGACGAGCCGGAGAGAGGCTGACAGTGATCGACACATCCCGCACTGCCGCTGCAGTTAGGAATAGCAGGGAGGGTTGGAAGGTACACTGGCCGCACACTAATGAATCTCTACGTGGCAGCAATAAAGTGAGAGAGCGGTCCCGCATAGCGCACCGACCTCTCCTCACGCTCGTACTTCGCTGCGTCTGATCCAGGCTGATGCTCCACACACTGAAGCTACACAGCAGGCTGAGGAAAACCAGTCACTGTAGAGCGCAAACAGGCGATTTAAAACAACGCTAACACATGCTGGTGTCTGGTTTTTAATGTCTCCACAGACCAATTTGAACAGTCGCTCTCTGTGTTGACACGGTGTCAGCTGTTTTTTTTGATTGCTCTTGTTTAAGTTAAGTTTATTTTTGTAGCCTCGTCCAATGTTTTTATCAATTATAAGATTACATTAAACATTTAGGAACACTGTGACATTGTCAATAATAAGTTCAACTGATCAGACAGGGTGTAAACAAGCCAGATTACATAAACTACCTTATTACCACTAATAATCCCACATTACACAGAAACGCACTACTATGGTGGTGTGACTTCCATATGTATGACAGGTCAAGTTATGGCAGCAAGGTTTACAAAAGCCTTGTGTTGTTGGCCACAGATTGACTAAACTACATTAACGTCAAAGAGTCACTGAGGGGAGCTAACTTGTCACCTGACTGATCACATGACTTCTTGTGTTTCTTGATCTGTCTGACTTATTTTTAGCATTGTTCCCACATCTCTTGGAAAAAGTGCAGTGAACAGTCCTAGATGTTTAGAGGAACGCTGCGATCACGTTTTGTTGCCGCTGATACTGATCATCTATGAGTGAAATCGGCCGATCCACCGCTGATACCGATCATGGCGTACGTTACATCAGTCTCACACACTTTGTAAAAAGTTCCACACGACCGACATGTTTTTGTTCTGGTAGCCTCACGCGGCGGCGCGGTGAACGAGCTGGGAGGCGGGACTACACTACGCAGCACACAGCGCTTCTCTCAGCCGCAGACACTGGAGTAGGCTATTAACCACAGCTGAACGGTTTGGAGGTGATCGGTAACCAGGAGCATTAATGCCAGTCTACCAATCTGTATTTTTAGTGAAAATTGGCTGATAATGATCGGTTGCCGATCAAGATACCACAGTTTAATCATCATCTTGACGAACCCTAAATAATGAAATAAAAACTTTGAGAGGTACAGGGCTCATCTTCAACCATTATACAAGTATTTTTATTTAAAGTAATATCACTAAATGCTACTATTTCCTAAAGCGGCTGGAGCCATGTGGGCTCAGATTTATTTTTAATATATACACTCACTTGTCAATTTATTAGAAACACCAAGAAGCTAAAACTAATGTAGTGTAAAGGCCCTATTTTAACGATGAAAGAAAGTGGTGTAAAGCGTATGGAGCGAGTGCTTTTACAGCACCAGCATAGTGTAGGTTCACTAGTGCAGGTAAGCGCAGTGAACGGTCATGTGTAACGGTGACTCTGGAGCGGCTGCACAGCTGAAAGCGGTACAGTTATGTCAGGATGCCTTAAAATAACAGTAAAAAACACCAATTACTTCAGACCAGGTTTTCGTTGGTAGATTGCTGCTTCAAAACAGCAATGCAACAACAATGCATCTGACCACACCTCATTTTGAGACTATAGGTGCTCAGATGGGTGCAAGTGTATGCTATTTAAACAATGTGGGAGTGTGTATCGGGGCGCTTTGCGACAGGTGTAAGATAGAGCCCTAATACTACAGTCATCCTTCATGAAGGTTGTAAAGTTCAGTTTGTGTTGAAGCTGTCTCGGAGGTGCTGATTCAGCTGTGTGATCACTGTGGAGGCTGCAGTTTGTGCTGCTGTTGTTATCAGGTGGACAGGTGTATTATTCTGTCCAGCCCATTTATATCAATGAGGGTGGGCTGAACACCACAAACACCTCTCTGTTTAATACACCCCAGTTCAACAGCAGCACAGAATACATCCTCTGAAACAGTTTCAACATTACAACCTTCACACAGGTTGAATTTATTGCAGGACTATTGCATTAGACTGCATTCCTGTTGGCTGGGTGTACCTAATAAACTGAAACTAAGTGTAAATATGCACTGATCAACCGAGGGTAATTTGGTTTGTTGTGCCACAGATATTAACCATCAGCAGTAGCTTCTGGTTCTGGTCTGGATCTGGTTTTGTCAGAGCAAACTGATTAAACAGTTTACTCACCTGCGTAAGTAACTAATAAACTCAGAGTGAGGATTGGCGGTGTGTGAGGTGCTTATCTATAGTGAGTGTATTAGCTGCAGTAGCGTCAGTTTAGAGAAGCAGCAGCAGCACCGGTACAGAAGCTGAGTGATGAGCTGCTGAATGTCCCTGAGTGGACCAGCCAGAGCCCCGACCTGAACCCAGTCAAACATCTGGAGAGACCTGAAACTGTCTGTACAACGACAGTCCCCATCCAACCTGACAGAGTCTGAGAGGATCTGCAGAGAACAATGGAGAAAATCCCCAAATCCAGATGTGCAAACCCAAGAAGACTGGAAGCTGTAATCACTTATTCAGCTAAGCCCTGAATAAAGTGTCTGAATACTTATGTCAATGTGATATTTCTTCTTTTTCTTTTTTTTACTTTTTGCAAAAATGTGTAAAATTGAGTTTTCTCTTTGTCGTCATGGAGAACAGAATGAAGACTGATGAGGGGAAAAAAGAAATTTAAATGATTTTAGTCTAAAACGGCAACATGACAAAATGATGAAGCGGTGTGAAGACTTTCTGAATATTCTGTCTCCAGCTGCTTCAAATAGGTATTTCATTGTTTCAGTGACTTTAACCTCTTGCATACCTTTGGGGCGTTGAGGTGCATTCTTCACATTAAGAACATGACGACATGTGTCTTCAACTTGCTCAAGCGTCATCGCACGATCAAAACAGGGCCAGACCTGCCGGGCCTGTATGTGAGCTGATATGAACTTATTGCCATTATATCATCCATCCATTGATTAGCTATACCTGCTAACTTGTGAGGGTCACAGGGGCACGGGGCTGGAGCCCATCCCATCTGAGACTGGGTAAGAGGCGGGGAACACCCCAGATAGGTTTGTTGGTCAATCACGGACAGATGTATCAAACAAAACTAATTTATGGAACCCTTCTAAAAAATATTTATGTTAATGTGAGTATGAAGAAAAAAGACTTGCTGATGGATCAGTATTAGATTGTTAAAACTTTTTAAAATATCCATTTCCTCCATTTTACCATGATGGCCTGTTGCACAGAGTCATGCCCAGGGAAGCAGCCAAATGTTCGATAAGTTGATGATGTTTTATTTAATTTAAAGTGCCTGTGAGTTGGATTTGGTTAGATCCAAGAGGTGGATGCTTTACAGTTCCATTGAAATAAAATATAGAATTACTTCAAAGAGCTGAACTGAAACCAGCATTAGTCAACAGACAGTCTACTTCAACTGGAGAGCTAAAAGTCTGTCTAATTGTCTAAGGTAGATTCAAGATGTATGACTTAAAACATAATGTTTGACACTGATGATAGATGATTTTTTTGTCTGTGTGTTCATTGTTCTCAGGTTAGTCCAACAGGAAATGTCCAGAGTATAGTGTTAGTAGTGTCAGCACATAATTCCACCTAAAACATCTCTGTTTCTGGACGGAGTTAACAAACAAGATACAGTCTGTTAAAGTCATAGTTCAGGGTTTTAGATGTGGGGTTGTGTGAGGTGCTTATCTATAGTGAGTGTATTAGCTGCAGTAGCGTCAGTTTAAAGAAGCAGCAGGAGCACCGGTACAGAAGCTGAGGGATGAGCTGCTGTGGACCCCACAGAAACAAACTCATATCAGTTGAAGTGTTGCTTTATTTTGAATATTTTCACCACTTAATCTGCCGTCAGACAGACGTTTTCAACAGTTGAGCGACGGTCTTACGATGCACAAGCGTGCCTTCGCCTAGCTTTGTCCGTCTCAAATACTTACATACTGTAGTTCCAAAGTAAAGGGCTGTTTAACGGCAGATAAAGTGGTGAAATATTCAAAATAAAGTGAACACTTCAACTGATATGAGCTTTTTTTCTGTGGGTATTTCTTAAAGTGGCTAAAACATGTTTTTGTGGATGGCCCTGTCCACAGCAGCTCATCGCTCAGCTTCTGAGCCGGTGCTCCTGCTGCTTCTCTAAACTGGGAGCTGAACTGAATCTAATACACTGACTATAGATCAGTACCTCACACAAGCCCATGTCAAATAATCTGAACTATCACTTTCATTTGGTGTGTGTTTACCCCCATTTCCAGACTTTATGCTAAGCTAGGCTAACCCCGCTCTGACTCCAACTCCATACACACAGATATGAGACTGATATCCATCTGAGCATCTCACTCTTTAAAAGTAACAGGTGGGTGTATTTCCTGTGACATTGAACTACTTAATAGGTACAAATGTTATGTCACTGCAGGTTTTGAATTCTGCATCAGTACAGAGGTGGGTGGTGTTCACTGGCTGATATTCATGTCCAATATCTGAGAAAATGATCCTAATTTAAATAATGTGAAATGTCATCTTAAATTAATATGAATATTTATTGTAACTGAACAGGGAGTAAAAGGTGGTTTGTTTTTACTAATGTAAAATGTGTTTTCTCAGTTGACCTCTTACATTTATTAGCAGTGAAAGCACTTTTGATCCTTACGGTAATGTGAATATTTGGTTTTTGCAGATGTGTGGTCTGTGATTTCTTTTTAGAAGTGGCTTTGCACCACTGCAGCATGTTTGCACTGGATTTCTTTACTAAAACATATTTCATGACTTCAGTCTAAACCCTGGTTTACAACGTTGCTGTGGAAAACTGTTCAAAGTGAATGTACAGTTTCAGGAGAAACAGGTGTATAATACTGCTGATTTGCATCTTATTAAACATGCAAAAGTTATTTTGTGGAACTTCATTATTAAAAAGTTTTATTAAACAGTATTTAACTTGCTTCACTCTCACAGTTGCGTGTGTGTTCATTCTTGAAGATGGAAATGGTAGCTTGACAAAAAAAGAAAAAGATCTTAACATCCACTTACTGGGTTAACTGGGTTTCTGTGCTTTCAACAGCACTTCAGGTCCTCTTGAGCGGATGCAGAAAATAGTATGAGCATAGGTGGAGTGCTGCTGCCACTCTTTTTCTCCAAGTGATGAATTAAAATATCCGCAGTTTGCATAATCCTGTTGAAATTTATATAGATTTTCACATCACTAAAGTGTATGTCATGTAGAGCCAATAAAAACAAATGAAATGGTCAAAGTTTTCATATTGACATTTAAGATGTATTGATTTCATTTCCATACGTCAATCATGCATTGAGTAACACTCAAGAAAACATTCCACCTTAAAAGTGTCCAGTAGCTGCCGGAAGCCTCTGAGCTGCTCAGTGAATTAAATGGTTAATTAGTGAAGATGAAAAGACAGAAATAATCCTTTCATTCATTATTCACTCTTCTGACAGTTTCTATATCTGTGATGCTTTTATACAGAAACATGACAGAGTCAGTCTGTTACACTTGAACAGCTTGTGCTGCTGGAAATGAAAGCTAGTTTAGCCACATTTTCAGAGCCTAGCCTGTTAGCTTAGCTACGTTTTCATAGCCTATCCTGTTAGCTTAGCTTGACCCCCACTTGAACTGCCGCTTTTCCTCTGAATGGATGTTTCCAACATGGCTTAATTTGTAAATGAAATCATTCAAAACACAAACTTCTTGTGTTCATTCACCTGCTGCTTAATGCTACATTGATTACAACCTGGTACATTTATCGTATTGTATCATGGGAACAGTGGTGAAATAACCTTCAAAATGAGCTGGAACTTAACCCAGCATGCCATAGGTGCGCTCCGGTACTTTAACAAATAGCACTACACCTCTGTATAGAACAACTTTTATTGTGTGGCCAAAGTTCCAGACTTGGGTCATGCGATGAGCCATGCACCATCTCCACGACAAATGCTGATATGCTAGGGTGACCAGATGTCCCCATTTTCCGGGGACAGGCCACCAAAAATGCGGGACTGGAGCTGTTCCTGGAAATGTCTCAGTTTTTAACTGTGAATTAAAAACAGACCGGAGAGAAAGACAGGCAGCAGAGCAGACAGGCAGATGTCTAGCGCTGTGCTTGGCTGGCCACTATAGCAGCTGCAGAAACGAAGCTAAAACCATCAAAACAGAGTTATCCAGTTTTTTTGTCTCTAGGCAGAGGAAAGGTTAGCTGGCTCACTTATTGGTTAGGAGTTCATAACCGGGCAGTAAACTAACTAAAACAAACCCAAAGCCCCACAGCCAGAACTTGAAAAAATACTTTTCATGACATGAAGAAGAAGTTGCCCAACAGTCTGTAATAGACTTCTCATGACAATATTCACAACCTTGAATACTTTTATGGAAAACCCTTTTGATTCTTTGGAACTGTGGACCCTTAAGCACTAAAGGATTATAAATAATCGGGACATGCAATTGGATTTCACAACCTCTTTAAAGGAACGAGCCACCACCGTTTTGCCATCTTGCTGGTTTATGTTGCTGGTAAATCTGACTGAATTATACTGTTTTACTCAAGGTTTCTGTAAAATGAACTGAACAGTTGAAATGTGGAGAAGCTATACAAGCTAAAGCTGTGTAGCATGTCGATACTGACAAAAGTTTAAACATTTATATCTTCATGTTGCTACGCTGCTTTGCATGAGCTTTAGACTCATCATCTACCCACCTGATCATCGTCAGCGATTTTTTAAAAAAGGTTTCAGGTTTTAAGAGGCTCTGCCCCTCAATTGTATGTTTTCGCTCCCACTGTTCTGTGTGTAAGCTTCATGTAGAAAAATAGCAAAAACAACAAAATTATTGGCCAAGATACATGATAATGAGAAGACAATGAGAAGCATATTATCCATATTCTAGTGAAACATAACATGACAGTCAGGCTGAGGGAGTACTTGAGGTTTTTCTTCCATCTCGTACAAATCGTTAATTTCATCAGTCAGCCTTCACATTTTATCACAGTACAAAAGTTGGTCCATGGTCAAAATACTTGATAAACTTTTTTTTATTTAATTTAATTTCAAACATTGGATATTTTATTGATATATTGACCGTCTCCGGTTTTCAGAAATCTGGTCTATGATATGTAGTCCAAAAGTTCAGAAAATGCAAGTAAGTAGACCTTAAGTTAAGATTTTCTTTCAACATTGGATCATATTGTACCAGGTAATGATTTCTTTCTAGGAGTGTAGTATTTTCTCAATCATTACTTGGTTGACACGTTCCTGTGTATTCACCTTGTAGAGAACTGAAATAATATACATAAAGTGTAACTAACACGGTGGCTTTGCTGCTCTGTATTTAATGAATATCAATGAGAAGAGACGCAGAGATGGATTTCAGAAGTGAGCATACATCACTGTTTCCTGCTGATAGAAAATCGGCTGAGGCAGAAGAGCTGTGACAGAAGGACTGTGACACAACTGCTTATACATGACGCGGTCAGGCCTCACGCACACACACACACACACACACACACCGCAGACATGTAGCTGTTGATATAGTTAACCGTTGTGGCTGAACAGAGGATGGAGATGTGGCTGGTAAGTGTTTGTTTTGGTCTGAGATGCTGGTGGTCTAGTGGCAGAGACGAGTGTTTACAGAACCTTTAAAACATTTTGGTGAAATTTGCTTGTCAAATATGTAGGTGGGAGTCAGGATGTGGTTAGCTTAGCATAAAGCCTAAGGGGAAAACAGCTAGCCTGACTCTGAATACCGTATCTTCTCCAGCTGTACAACTAAACTCCCGCCACACATCCCAGATTAATGTTGTGAAGAAGAGACAAGACAGTTCACTGTGTCACCGTGACCTTCATTCATAAACAAACCTCTGAATCTACAGCCACACTAAGCTTTTTCAGCTGGCTCTCAGTGGTGATTTGTGTTTTTGTGTGTGGAGGTTAATAGAATAAAAAAAAAAAAAATAGTGAGATAACAAACAATTATCTTGTAGTTCTGAGCTTCAGTTATTCAGCAGTGATGTAAATACACTCAGCCCAGAGGGAGATTGAGAGATGAGCCGTAGAGCTGACGAGTGACAGGGGATAGAAAATGTGATAACTGATTGTGATAGTGTATGAGGAGAAAAGGGATTGAGTGGGGGCAAGCTGAGACAAGGAAAATTGGCCATTCACTGTAATTTTAGGGATGCAGTGGGTGAAGGTGAGGAATGGTGGAGGAGGGAGCGGTGACACAGGGACAGGGAACTGATGACAGTTCTGAAGATGGAGAGCAGCCAGGATGCCCTTTGTCAAGCTCAGTTCCTCAGTCATTTCCCACTGTAAATAGTGTCAAAGCAACGGTTATATGCACAGTAATAAGGCATGTCCATTTATAATCCGTTTATAATTGCAGTGTGAAAATGTAAAATAGGCTCGGCCTCATGGTGGAACATCACTAAGGGAAGAGAAACAGGCAGCAGCTGTAGTAGCAGCAGGTCCTTGCTGTGTGTCAATAACCTTGAAATAAAGAGAGGAAAGGTGTTGTGTGTCAGTGTGTGTGTTCATTGAAACTGCTAAATGTTCAGCTCATTTAGGACATTTGTACCATTATTCAAGATTTTAATATATTTTTAAAATATTATATTTAATATTACATATCATTTTAAACAAAGACAAAAGAAGAGCCCAAGTGAGTACTGTCCTACACACAGTGGAAAAACTGATCATTAGAAAATGTTTATAGACAGAGCATAGAGAGGAGATGTATTAAAAGCCCTTGTTCAGTCGAGCATTAGTTAAAACGCGGACTGGTTTCGACCTCACCTCTTCCTCATTGCAGAAACAGTAAAAACCACAGACTGTAAATAAAGATGGATGTAGCCACTGTGACGTCACCCACAGGTTTCTGAAGAGTGGTTTTGAAGCTCAGAGTGAGCTGCTCCACTGTCGCCATCTTGGCAGTGCCTCCACCCCTAACTCCCAGCTAATCCAAAAATGGTCAAAGAGGTGGGGCATGTGGAGCCGAGACTTCAGTTCATACCGGTTTGTGGTAAGCATGCGCTCACCCACCTGAGACTTAAAGAGGCCACGCCCTCAAATATCATAACTTTAAGTCTTAATAAAATGTAAACAAGCAAGTTATATAAACAGGTGTCATGAAAGAGGAAATTAGCTCTAGAGACCCAAACTGTTTTTGTACCAGGCTGTAAACATGTTTATTTCTGCTGTAAAGTTGGACATTTTAACATGGGAGTCTATGGGGACTGACTCACTGTTGGAGTCAGACTCTAGTGGTCATTAGAGGAACTGCAGGTTTTGGTTCTTCAGTGTTGACTTCATTTTTTTATTCCAGGTTGATGCCTGGTAAAAACAGATAGTTTACAGTTGGCACTATCTATAGACAACACACCATGAATACAAATATGACTGTGCTGACTTTACTGACATGTACATAAATAGTGGGCACAGAATAAATAAAAAAAACAAAAGAAAAACAAAGACAATGGACACAAGAAAAACTTTTTTCTTTTCCTTTACCTGGTGTTCTGCTTGATAGGATCAAAAAGAGAAAATTGTATTAGTTTAGTAGTTTGCTGTAAGTAGGGGGAATCATTCAGCCGTGAGCAGAGAATTGTTTTTGAGGAGCTCCTAGAAGAATGTACCCCCCAGTTATGGTATGTTACAGATTAGTAGTCCTATAGAGACTGTTTAGGGGAATGAAAATGCTGAAAGCAGTGGAGAACAATACTTCACAAATTAAGTAATTCCTGATAGTCTCCAGTTATATTCAATTTATTGTTTACTTTGTATTGTTTTGTTGATTGATGCTGCTCTAATGTGCATTCGTTCTGCTGAGAAAGAGGTCTCACCTTTTCATTGCTTTAAGTCCTATGAAGGTCTTAAAAAAAATAGATAAAACTGAGATAAGCTCAGAAACTGAGAAAATAAGTGATAATATCAGTGCTCCTTCTACTTGCAGACATCCTGCAGATTCAAAGTTACAAAATAGAGCTGATAAATGGACTGCAATTTTCTCAAAGTGCTTTATAAAAGAGGAACTATCCAGGCCAGACTGCAGCCTTGCTCGAGCATGAAACATTAATACAACAAAGGAATAAAATGTGAGGTGCTTTAAATTGATAAAAGTCAAAGCAGGAGTCAAAACAACCTGTAAATTGTTCTGATAGCCCAGGGCTATTTGCAGAATATGCAGCAGCTCTCTGCTAACTAGAGCCTACATGTTTTGTTTCTGAACATTAGAAAAAACAGAATATAAAAAAGAAGATGCAGGAAAAAGTGGGAGAAACTTGAGGGGAAACACGAGGAAGAAGGAGTTAGTGTTGTCATACAAAAAAAATGATAGTTACAAATGCAGTATTGATAGATATTAATTACTGATAGACTAATAGAACTCAATCCATTGGATAGATGACTGGCTAGAAGATATTCCAGTACGATTAAAGGTTCTGCATCGAAAACGTTACTCGAATAAAACCATAAAGGTGTAATCTGGAAATGTACTGAAAGTATTAAAACTAAAGGTGTGGCCCAGTTCAGGGGCTGCATCCTTTCCGGGATGGGGACCGTTGTAGACCGCGACGGCTAAACTGAAACGAACTCGTCTGGTCTACATTGAGATTTCTCTTTGTGTCACCAGCTGTGCCTGCCATTACTGTTGCATCGGCTCCTGTTGCCTAGCAACCGACAACATGTAACTTTTTTTTCACAAACACTTGAGGTTTTAAGGCCCTTGGTTTTAACAGTTCAACCATTAGCTGTTGAACTGAGTTGAAACACAATACTTACATTTAACAGTGTAATCTTCAGGCTCTCTGTCTGTGTTGTGTGCTGCCATATTATTTTCACTACCAGCGCGCAATTAATCTTGAGATAGGTTGAGCCACGAAGGATCCACCTGTTCGAGCCTTCGGTGTCCAGGAAATGAAGGACGCATTTCTTGGCTGCGTTTGAAGGAGGTCTTCGAAGGATGCAGTCTGAAAGATCCCTCCCTCTCACATCCTGTACATAACACTACTGTGTCCTAAAACACCCTCAATCTGTTTGTCACTGCGACTGTACAACACCACATTTCCCCCTTTTCTTGAAGCATTTACTAAACATTTGTTGAAACGACCTATCACAGTAAAAGGTGTCAGATAACTTGATATCAGAAAGAAACATGAATCTACAAAGAGGTGGTTTCTGACTCTCAGGACTGTTTCAGATGCATAATGGAGCCCATCAAGAACGGGCTCATTGTCCTTACTGGTGGAGGCTACTGATGCATTTCACTTCTCACTCTCAACGGTCACCATCTTGGCTACGTAGCAGAAGGGGAGGGGCCACCAATGAAGTTTCAAACTTGTGAGAGCAGCCACTGAGAAAGGACACATCAGTGGCACAGATGATGGTTTAATTTCCATGTTTGAAGACACAGGAAAGTAAAACATTTCATTTCAAGTCAAGTGACCAAAGTAGCCGGGCGGCGATCGGGGTCACGTATTGGAATTGTCATTTCTGGTGAGTGCACAATGGCAGTGTTGGATTTGGGACAACACTACCCTGTTAACACTACCCTGTACTCAGAGGTGTAGTCTACGTGATATGCAGGTATACATCGTATAACCACTAAGAAAGCTCCAGAATATCGATATAACCACTTAGCACATGCCTAAGGATACGTAACAACATAGTTTTTGTGACAGAACTTGCACTTCAGCAATTTGTTGAAGGAGATCTGAGCACTGCACCATCTGATTGAGTACACGTTTCGAATAATAGCTTACGCTAAAGGCTGCTGTGTACACAGCTCCGGACAGCAGACATCACTGAAGATGTAAAAAACATCACAATCCTCTACACTGAGGTTACAACAACAGCACACTCTGATGAACAAGTTCATCTGTTGGTTCAAGACACACCAAGCAAGAGAGAGAGAGAGAGAGAGAGAGAGAGAGAGAAACTAGCGCTAACAGCTAAGCTAAAGTAACTAGTTCATCTGAACAGCATGTAAACAACTGTTCAATTAGTGAAAGTTGCTAAAAGGAGCAGGGAGCTGTGAGTGCTGGAGCAGAACTAGTGTAAGTTTAAATGTACAGCAGGTAGTTAAACACTGTGATGAAGAAAACAGCAACATTAACTGTGATAAAATAGAGCAGCAATAAACTTCATCAGTAACAGAAACTCCAGAGACTGGAGATGAGACATTACTGACTGCAGCACGTCAGCAGGTGAACGGCCTCATTACTGTTACTGAAAAGAGTAACAGTAGAAGTAAAATAACTGAAGTATCTGATTTGAGACTGTGACATCTCACTTGTAGGCAGTCCGTGTGTGTTTATAAACTTGGGCAGCACCATGGTTTAACAGGAGGGACTCACATGCACTAACATGCACACGTACATGCACTATCAGCCCGGATACCGAAACAAAGAACAGAGAAACTCGGATTACAACACACAAAGAGGGGATGTGGCTTCGTTCTCTGCTCAGGACGCCATTACTCAACTTTATCTTTACATAGAAAATAAATGTTTGCTGCTGTATAATTGTTTAAATCTCACATGTATAACTTTTGAAAAACAGGAAGAATTTCCGTCACACTACAGAGTAACATTTCAATTTTTTTTGTTAGCATTTCTGCATTTATTATTGTTTTAACAGAGACAGTAGAGAGTGACAGGACAGGCCGAGAGAGAGACAGGGGATGCTGGATTCACTCTCAGGACTCAGCCCTGACATCTGCTGCACGCTCTACCAGGTGAGCTACCAGGGCGCCCCCAATATGCAATTTCTAATAAAGGCCAGTGTTAACATGTATTGGTACAATGGCATTTTTAGTCAGGCCTGAGTGCACATGCACCTGTTCCAGGCCCACCTGCTTGTGTATGAAGGAAGCAGCCCTTCCAAATCTGTTAGTGTGTGAGCGTGGAAGGCTGGATTGCACATCCCATCCTCCCACGCATGATAAAACAGGAGATGAGCGGAAGACGGAGGCTGTGATGCTGTGAAGTGTCTGGAGGCTTGAGCTCACACAGGTCTACCAGTCTGCACTGGGAATCCCAGGCTCTTACTAACTGGCTTAAGCAGGTTAGAACTGGATGACAAATCATCCCCAGTGTGTACTGGCACAAGGCAGAAAGCACTATAACTTACAGAAGAGCTTTTATGGTTTCATTTGCAACCATAACACAACCGTTTTGATTGATTGATAATGTAACTCTGAAGTTCTAAACAATAAAATAACTAAATCGTCCTCTTACAAATGAAAAGTTGAATTCTTAATCAATAAATGACACCCCTGCTCCCTTCAAACAGTTCACTGACCGTTACCAGTTACCGTTATCCTGTAGTTGCCACCTGTGGCCACAGTGGTCACTGTTCAGCAAAAGTTACATAGGTATGCTTTAAAAGGTTATATTTACGAGATTTTAAACCATAAATACAGAAGCAAGCATGTAAAGATATAGTAACAAAGTATAATAATAATAAATATGAAATAATAACAAAGCCACACCCCCCTCTATGTGTGTCATAATCTGAGTTTCTCTGTTCTTTGTTTTGGTATCCGGTCTGGTAGCACCATATATTAGCGCATGTGAGTCCCTCCTGTTAAACAGTCAGTCCTCCGCAAGTTTATAAAGACACAGGCTCCGCCCACAGGTGAGATGTCACAGTATGCAGTGTTCAGGTGAAAGAGAATTTCCAGAACTTCCTCCACTAAAAAAAGAAACCACATTTTCAAAGAAAGAGATGAGACCAGATCACAGGTGGACTGCACATGGGTGCTACCGGCTCAAATCCGTGGAGATAATACTGGTCTGTTTTCATTAGCGACGGCTACAGTAGCTATGATAACGTTAGCTAACTTACTTACTGATATTATGAATTTGTTTGGCAAATGTTGCTATCTCTAACTATAGCTAGCTGGCAGCGTTGCTGTGGAGCATATCACAGCAATGCTAGCGTGGGCTAATGGTTGTGCTTAGATTTTCTGTCTCTTGTGTTCACAGTAACTTTCTTCAGTTGTTGTGTGTTTAGTGACACCATGCTGACTGAGAAGGTGAAGGGAGGAAGCTGCACCTCCCCTCTAAGACCACTCTAAGCTTGAATGCGAAGAGGAACTGGGCTCACAATGTCAGCTGGTGTGGTTCATTCTACGTATGAATTAGGTGTTGAATAATAGTTTACAGTGTGTCTGCTTGCTGATTTTATTTCAATTCAGTGGAAATATTTGAATAATGAATGTCTGCATTACAAATGCAGGTTCACGTTGGGATCAAGGTTTACGAAATTCTACTTGGGATGGGACTATTTTTCTATCCTGGCTGGTGAAAGATAATGGCAACGGACATAAAGCATATTGGTTATTGACAGCTGTTTTCTGTTAAGTGATAAAAAGCAGGCGGGTTAATGGGATTTTTCTCACAGTGGTGTGATGCAGCGCAGAGAATCGAGCAGTATTTCCAGCTGAATTGGACTGTGCACTGAATGAATATGTTTTCCACCTGTGTGACTCAGCCCTCTCTTTTCTCCACAACTATCAGAAAGAACAAATGATAAATGTGATCATCACGACACGACTGTGCAGGCCTGCTGCTGCTGCTGCTGCTGCTGCTGCTGCTGCTGCTGTCACAGTGCAGCTTCAGGCTGCAGAGGTCTGGCTGTACTGACTAACTACATACAGCACAGCTCAGTGCAGGGAGCTGACTGGTCAGCTGTTGGAGGTATCAGCTATTTATCTAGCACAGAACGGGCCATTTGTCTTTCTGTCAACCAATCAGTGCTCTGATTTTCCCCCTCCACCAACTGCAGAGAGAGGGATAGTTCTGCTGCTTTCATGAGCATGGGAAAAAATGGAAAATATGAAGTGTATTTTTATTCATGTAAAATAAATAGATTCAATTTTTTTAACTGCTTAAACAAAACCTTTATATATCACACATTTCCTGAAACATGTCACTCAAAGAGCAAAACCAGCCTCTCAGCCTTTAACCCAGTTCTATGTCATAAAACACTGCACACAATTCTCTACCTATAAAATCTAACAGGAAGTAACTTGGTTGCCTTTTCCATAAACAACCAATCAAAATGCTGCACATATTCGCCACAAGAACAAAGACAAGGAGGAAGAGGACAAGGGTGAAGAAGAGAAGGAGGGAGACCCATCTCTGATGAGACAATGTGTGTCGGTTTACAGAAATGAAAAACATATATGGACAAATATGAACAGGTATAGACAGGTATGCCATGTGCAACAGTGAATATATCCCACTAACCAATGTGTATTCTTCTGAGCCATAGAACTCCATTGTTGTTCAAAAAACTATTAAACTATTAATCCACCACTGAAAAATAGTCCCCAACAAATGGACTGTTCTCTCCTGTATGAGTAAAATATCTTAAAAACTACAGTAACCAGCTGTTTTAGGATACTACTGACAGACTATTACACTGTTGGTTATGGGGTTTTGGTCTTCTCATGGGATTTGCTGACCAGGTCTTATGCTTTCAAAAAGATATTTGAATTTTGTGACAACTATCCAGAAAAGTCCCAACTTGTGTAAAGATTGTGTGGTGCTCTCTGCTGAGAGCAGCAGAAGACCCAAACAGAGGGTCACTAGACAGGATGATGCAGTGAGTGAGTTAACAGGCAGATGAGGAAACTCGGAGCAGGTGTGTTAGTGGGCAGGGATGCTCAGGTGTTTGCAAATGAAAAACAGGTGAGCTGATGGATATGGGGACAGGAAGTCCAGGGACATCTGCTGGGCAGATGAAGAATGGCAGGACAGGAGCGATCAGAAAAGGGGCTGAGGGAAACTGGGAAATAGATTGCGGCGGTTGGAGGTCTCTTCAAGATAGACTACTTTAGAATAGAGATCCAGAATTTCCAGACCCAATTTCCCTCTGGTAATGACATGTAATATCTGTTAAAATGTGCATGTGGATATGTATAAATCACATGTCATGTATAAATCACATCTGCACAGTTTGGGCACATTCTAAAGATGTGCAAGATGAGTGTCATATCAAGCTACAGCCATGAAGATAAGATAATGATCGTGAGCTTTTTTTAATCCACTGGCTCTCATGGTATATTCAGAAAGACTGAGGCATGGTGCAGTTGTATACTCAATTAATGAAATGATCTGAGAAAAGAGATATAGGCAGCACAAACGGAGAGAAAAGGGTGTTGAAAGTATTTCAACTTTTGTGAAAAAGTTGCACTTATCGGGGCATTATGTGTCCAGCTCTATTTCATAGAGTGAAAGCCCGGCAGCTGTGCTCTGAGATCAGTCAGAGGCTAAGCTGCTACGCAAGCTACGTCTCCTAGCAATCACGTTTCCCAACTACAACCTCACTAAAACAGCAACTTATGGATGAATTATGTTCTGAGGTGACATTTTTACTTTTAGTGAGCAATGAACGAAGCAATACATTTGTTAAAGGCACAGGAGTTGCCAGGAAGCGTTTAAAGCACAAGGCCGTCACAGCAGAGACCAGGGTCTGCATCCAGAGTCCTGCCTGTGATAAGGCTTAAGCCTTGGTTAAACCATTAAAAACGCTGAAGCTGTTTCACTTTAAAAATCAGAGATTCACCGACGCTCTTCAGTGACACAGGACAGGACGTCTCCAGCAGCTGGGAGCTGAGCTGTCTAACATTTCCTCAGCTTGTTTCTCTGATAACTTCAGATCCAGACGTCCGATGACTAAAATCCTTCATCTGGTTCAAATATAGAGCTGAAAACCACCAAGGTGTCAAAGTGAATCTTAAAAATTGGATTCAGACTGTGTAACTGAAGTATCATGAACAAAGCACTGGAATAAATTCACTATCATTAACTCAACAAAATCGAGCTTAGATCGTAAAGTTAAGTCATTTAGAACAAAAACATTGATTGATCGTTAGCTATGCGCTTTCAAAGCTTATTCATGTCACTGCTTGGCTGCTGATTGGTCGACTGAACGTGCTGCTGCTCTGTCCCGCCCACTGAAACACTGTCAGTCCAGAGCTACATCAGAGCTTCTTCACTGAGGAGGAGAGGAGATAATGTCAGTCCAGAAAGTCTTTATATGCTACCAGCTGCTTTAATAAAAAAAAGAAAGAAAGAAGCTAAAGGATTTGAAAGTCGACAAATGTAAAGAGAAAACCACTGAGTTTCCAACACCACTCTGTAGTAAGCCTACTAAAGGGACTTTATATGTGTTGATGAGCACCAGCCTTATTATGAGGGTTATTTCTAATATGGCAATGGTGAAGTTATTTACTTATTTATTTAGGTTTTTATTGTTCTTTATAATCTATAGTTTGAAAATTACAAGGTTTTCCATGATCTTTATATTTTGAAAATTACATGTTTTTTTTTTTAAATCCTGATTGTGAACAAATTTTTACATTTTGTACATTTTTCATTGGTGTCAAATAATTTACTACATAGCGATGATGAAAGCTATGTTTTGCTTTGGACCCCAATGGACTCTAGAATTGCCATTGCACTGAATATGCTGTACATTGCTCACTAATTTCTAACCGCTGTCTGTTCTGTCGGGACATTCGCTGTCTGGGCTGAATAAACAATCAAATTCACACAAATAATGCAAAAAAACATTTGGTTTACATTCTGTCTGAACACAACACCTGCAATACAACATATTTGTGTGACAGCTCCGCTTACCTCATTTGCATAATGAAATCCAAGTACAGTTCAGGCAGAATCAAGATAATGAAAATGCTTATTAACAGCAGGTGTAAATGCAAATGCCTGTGATCAAATGCCATCATCTGGATTACATATCCAGATGAGGACCATGGGTTAACACCATGGTGCTGGAAATCCCACACCACTGACGATCACACATATGTCATCATCTGTTCTTATGAATTCAAAAAGAATGGTGTGTTGATGAGACTCAAAGAAATGGGGAGGGACAGAGCAGGCTCACATAGCAGTCTGTAAAAGTTCACCTAAACCGTCAGCTGCTCCATCGACATAGTAGTTATGAAAGAACCAAACTGAAGCTTATCCAAAGGTAAGTGACATGAAAGGAAAAAAATAAATATAATTAGTAATAAAGTCATTAATTAATCAATGATGGAACAAAGTCTGGACTCTCTGGATCATGGATGCCTCGCTGTAAGACATCCTTAGTCACTACATCATTACAAATGATACAATGTGGTCCCGAAGTGTAGCTAAATTTGTGGTCAGTCATAGTGTAATGTAAATGTCACAGAAATAATGTCATTGTCTGCCACATTCTTCATTAAATGCATATACACTGAGTGGTGTCATAGCTATGTTGTCTACGGGCAATTTGGTTTGTTTAGATGCTACTGGTGACACGATAATGTTGCTATACGTTGGGCAACGGTGTTTACCATTATGAAATAGCCTACTGAGGATCAGCTTTGTTGTTGCTGCTGTTACTAATTTATTGTATTATTATTATTAGTGCCACGGGTGCTCAGCTCCGAGGCACTCCTCTAGATATTTTCACCTTTTTTCTGAGTCACCCAGCTCTCTCATACCTGCACGTGGAAATGTGATTCAAACTATAAAACGGACGAAAACTTGTGCTCCCTCCAAAACACAACAACTGTTTTTACATAAGATGTAAACTTTTCAAACTGTGAGCACTCAAAAGAGGAGTGGAAATCACTTTTTCTTCAAAGTTAGAGTGAAAGCGTCAGTTGGCTAGAGTGCGTGAAGCAGTAAAAAATAACCTTTATTTTTATTTTTAACTCGAGCTCAC
>NW_019525505.1:178399-178721 GCF_002814215.2 Seriola lalandi dorsalis
AGTGTGTTGATCATGTGTTTATTCCTCTGACGTGGACCAGAGAAGAAGCTTAGATCCTGAATATCTATGAATGTGAATGTTTTTCTTTAAAGTCTGGTGTGTGTTAAAACTCGACCTTAGAGGCGACTAATGTGTCAAACAGCTACATTATATGTAGTTATGGCTTTTGCTCTAAAAGCTGCTGATATGATAATGATCAATACGGCTGTGGCTGATTGATCTGTCCACTATGTGATGTCTGACTGATGAATTTCAGAATAAAGGTCGTAGTGTTGGCTACAACCAACAGCAGCTATAAACAGTGAACATTAGCTTGGTCATG
>NW_019525505.1:178771-217873 GCF_002814215.2 Seriola lalandi dorsalis
GCAGCAATACCTGTCTCACTCTCATTGACACCTAATGTAATCGTCTTTTTTTTTTTCAAAAGAATCTCACTCTGTCTTCGCACTGAGCTTACTCACTCATTTTAAGGAATATCTGAATAAAATAGAGACTGTAAGAAATTTCCGGCTTCAGTGTCTCTCACGGTGTTTTGGGTTTTGTAAAGAAGTAACGGTTTTCTCATAATTTGCAATTGTTTGAAGCCATATAGAAACCAAATTCTGGGCAGATTTTCACATTGCCATGGCAACGGCAGCCACTGACCTGACCTCTGACAGCCAAGGGCTGCGTGATGTCATCGCTACAGTGACACAGAGAAGATTTTTTACCCTAACCCTATCTCGGCAGTAGCCCCCGTGGCACAAATTTCCCTGGAATTTTCTAATTATTATTATTATTTTATTATTATCATTGATTTTCCTTTGTGTGTGATAAACAGTGGAGATCATCAGTCCAGTCTGTCTGTTTAATGGTTTATAACCATAAACGTCTCCCAGTTAGCACAATGAAACTTCTCACCCAACATGTCCCTGGGTCCTCAGCCCAAGTCTGGCACATACACTTCCACATCTGGGCAGATTCCAACTGTTATCCTCTATTGGCTGATAGCTGGAAGATTTCCTCTGTGTGCGCCAGAATGATTCCGGCATCTACAATCATGCCGTATATGGGCTGGATTTGGGCTGTGGAAAGTGGTGTATCCTGGGCCAGAAGAAAACAAGCATCTGGCCCAAGTGTAGGCCGGATTTATTTTGTGTTCAACTTCAAACAGCGTATTTGTTTACCTTATTTAAGTTTTAAGTTTTATATTTCCTGGGGCTTGTTTCACAGACATATTTCAGATAAGTCTTAGTGTTGGTCCTCTCTTAATGTTGCTCAAAATAAAGACTGACTAATTTTAAGCCAAAAAATATTAGCCAATTTACCCCCAGGCTAACTCAGGTCTTCGAACAATGTTACCATGGTATATGGTAGTCAGTGACACCTGTGCTGACCAGTAGCACCCAACAATAGGAAAACATGGCTCATATGTGTGGTTTGCTAACAATGAGAGAGCAAAAAGAAGGGAAACAAGTTTTTAGAGACCATAGTTTTTTTTTTCCAAATCAAATATTCAATTTATAATCAATCTAATTTCTTTTTATTGTTTCACTCTTCAAGTAAAATGTCCCTCTAACTGTTGAATTGTTCCTAAAGACAAACATTTCCTGCTGGGATAAACGAAGCTGAGCGGTTATACCAAAGACTGGTTTAATATAGTCAATAACTAAAATGCTTTGTGCAACAGATGAATTTAGATTCAGTCTATCTGAAGTCTGACTATTCTATCTAAGACACAGTCAAAGTCTGCATTCGTGAAACCAGCCCCTGAATTAATGCAGTCATTTTGCCTCATTCTTGGTTGTTAATGATTAAAAACGACGGACGTATCACTGCTAGCCGCCTTGTTATAATTAGCATCTCGTGACCGAGATCAACCACAGCTTTTGTTCTGTTGCTTCGGGTTAAAATAACTTTGAGGTCCGATCTACAGTCTTTTCCCACAGGAAGTGAATGCAGCATCTCAGGCTGCATCTCTCAGTGACGTCACCAGAGAGCAAGGGAGTGGGTGAAAGAGGGAGGGAGCTACAACGTGAAACGCTGTTAGTGTGTGTGTCAGGTGTGTGTGTGTGTGTGTGTGTGTGTGTGTTTGTGTGTGTGCGCGCGCGCGTGTGCGTATTTGTGCGTGTGTGTGTGTGTGTGTGTGTGTGTGTGAACACACAGTGCCGTGCTTTTGGAGACGGCTCTACAACCGTCAGTGAGCGGACAGGATCTACTGTGGCCCGCGGAGCTGCCGTGTGATGAGCTCTCACTTTTCCACTGTGCTGCAGACACTGGCGCTTCACTCTCTGCCCTACCGTCTGTGGGAACCCGCCAACACAGCTGGCATCTAGTATGTGTGAGTACGACTCTAATACACAATGTGGTTCATATGTGACATGTTGAACTTTGGCGTGAACGCCGTAGTTTAAATGACAGCGGCGCTGTGGCAACAAACGGGCTTCAAAACCACATCTGCACACATGTGGGCGTCACTAATTCACAGCTGACACCAGACAGTGAGTTTGGCTTTAATGTTGCTGCACTGATTGCTAATCACAGGGCAGCGCCGGGCTGCCATGTTCTCACACTAACATAATGCTGTTAAGGCGGGTTGTGTTCATTTTCACATCACACGGTCCCTCGCAAGGGAGCCCCTATCCTTGTAGCAGTCGCTCGTGGGCATCATTTTGCGCTTGCACGTGCGCTCTCATCACCTGCGCACGCGAACTCCGATGCGCTTTCACGCACGCGCGGCAGCCTCTACATCAGTGTGTGTGTGTGTGTGTGTGTGTGTGTGTGTGTGATCCTGAGACTTCAAAGTGGTGTTGCTCTCTTCATGGCGATGCAGTGTGGTCCATTTATCTCCCTCTGTCATCAGCACACAGAGGCTGGAGGTGTGCAGCTGTGTGGATGATGAGGTGAAGCAATGACTGCCAAGCCATCTCTTGGTCAGTGTGGCAGAGCACAACTTGGCAGTGATAATCAACCAGTCAGCTAAAGTGTGACCTCTAGGGGAGCCTAATGATTCACTGTTAGAGATAAGCACTTACAGGCTGATGTTGATCACAACATATTCCACTTCACTGGTTTCACAAAGACTTGACTGTGTCTTAGATAGAACAGTCAGAATTCAGATAGACTGAGTCTTAATTCATCTGTTGGACAAATCCGTTTAGCTCTTGTCTATATTAATCCGGACTGTGGTACAATGAATTCTGGGTAAATTAAGACTTATTTCAAGATCAAAAAAAAAAAAAACAGGCGACCAAGGAACCACATCCAGCTCTGCTTACCCCAGCAGAAAATGTTTGTCTTTGGGGAGACTTCGCCAGCTACAAGGACATTTTACTTTGAAAATTCAGTGAAGAGCGAAACAATAATAATAAAAAAAAAAAAAAATCTGATTAGGAAAAAAAAAAATCTCTGTGGTCTCTAAAACTTTCTCATAACAATGTTAGCAAACTACAAATTATGAGCCATGTTTTCCTTTTTTTATGGTGTTGAATGTTACTAGTCAGCACAAGTGCCATTGGTCGTTACCATGGTAACATTGGTCTTAGACCTGAGTTGGTCTGGGGATAAGGTGTCTAAGACGTTTTTGGCCAAAAATGAGTCAGTCTTTATTTTTGTGAAACAGTCTGACTAACATTAGACTGATCTATGACTGAACCAACACCACAGACCAGGCTAAAGCATCTTTGTGAAACCGGCTGCCAGTGTTAATTCCCAGTCAATACACAGTATGATTAGGGGAATGCTTTTTGATTGGCAGCTTCCTCAGTTAAAGCAGTGTGTTGTTTATATTTCATTAATTCTGCTTATGAACTTATCATCCTCAGAAATACCAAACTACATCAAAAGCAAAAACCATCTTAATTTTCAGCAGATTTTTTTTACACGTTAAGTGTAAAAACATTTTCAGGAAGTGAGGTACCTTACCTTCATTTTGTTATTCCACCACAGTTCATGGCCTCCAGATCTGTTTTACCAGTTTGCACAGCGGCTAGCAGCTCACTCTGTGTGTGTGCTCTGTAAGTGCATGTGATGACATCACTCTTTGTAGTTGTGTGCGTCCTCAGTCCAAGCAGAAAGACAAACTCGACCGGCAGTGGAAAAGGGCTCAATCGGCTTTTATTAGCGGATTTACCTGTGTTTAAAAAATCTGCTTATACCTGATAATGTTGGTGAAAAAAGGGTATCAGATGACCCAGGAACTGTTGCGGAGAGATCGCAGTGCTGGACATCTCTTATTATTATTATTATTATTGGTCAAGCACAAACCTCAACTGCAGCTTTGAGGTTCAAATACTTTGTCCAGAAAGGATGGACATTTCTTTGTCATGATTATTAGCTGTAAAGACAAAGTTATGTTGTCAGCCTCCTGACTTCTCTGAAGAGTGTGAAAATGGAGTGACACCACAAGTGTGAAAGAGAGGAGTGAAGATGGAGACAGCTAGCCGGTGAAGGTTGCTGTTCTAAAGCAGAAATAAATATCCATCAAAACACTGTGGAGTTTTTCAGAGAGTTTTCCGTGTCTGCGTGTCTCCTTCACATCCATTCACACATCACAGCGAAGCGTTTCCAGTCCTCCAGCTCACACCCATCTGATGGAACAGATACGCTCCTATTTTAATCAGTGTTGCCGTCTACACACGCTGCGTAACAGCTCGCTTGTCACTCACTTCCACTCTGTTTTTCTTCTGTTATAGACAGGACTGTGAAAGTCACTTTCAGGGTTTGACTTCGCCCCTGACTTTAGTTCCTCTGCTTCTGTATTTCCTGGAACTTACTGGTTGAATAAGCTGGTTGTATTTTATTGTGGATTTTTTTGTTGTTGTGTTTTGTGTTGTTAAAAAGCTAGTAGGACACATTAGCACTCACTGATTTTAGGTCATTAGTAGCATCAGTTTTAGGAATTGATAGTAGATCATCTGTGAGGAGAATTTTTTTAAGTTGGACAGAGAAAAAGTTGTGGTTGTTGAACTTTCTCTTCAAACTGGACAAACTCAGGGGTTTTTAAAGTCTTAATTCATTATAGAAAATTAACACATTAATCGCACTCGATGATGCCCCTTAACACAATTGAAATGAAACAATCGCTTCACAAAATAAAAGCTCGTTCAGACGCTCCTCTACCACCACAGTCCCAAATGTGTGACGAGGACAGTTAAGACCAGGAACCAGCAGGTGATGTGAAAACGACAAACACCTCACACAGTTTACCTGGCTGCTCGACATTTGTGGAGAAACTACAATAAGTTTGTGGACTCAACTGAAATCTTTAAACATGAAACAACAGCATGATGCATAAACTATGCAGGGACAGATGCAGTGATGGAGCCTGAATTTAGATTAATTAATCTCAAAGCATGTAATTAATTAAATTTTGAATTGCCAGAATGAATACATGTATGTATAACGTGCATGTGATTAATCTGTTTGTATTGAGCTGGATCGAGGGACAGTCAGCGTCACGTTATTGTGTCACACATCACGCCTCTGATTCCTGAACGCCGGCATGCGATCTAAAATTACACAGGGAGGCAGCAATATGGCGGCTTTGTTTGGTTCAATGTAAAGAAACAAACAAGGGTTGTTCCTCATGGCAATATAGGAGGATCTCTGTGTGAAAGGGGCTGCAGACACACCAGTACTGGTATTTCACAGTGTAAGTGTGCAAATTTACTTTGGTTAGAATAAATTTTTGGCTGGACCGCAACAGCAGGGCCAGCCCTATAATTGTGATGTCACTGTCTGATGATATTTCAACCACTGGTCAGTGGAGTCTGACCTCAGTCCTCTGAGCTGCTCTGGTTTCCCAGCTGCTCAGGAACTGCAGGGAAGAGGAGAAGCGCTTCCAATACACTGAGCCACGCCTCCATTACAGCAAATAAGCTACTTTCATTACATGTATCACTATTACTGAAGGAGGCAGAGGAATAACTAAACACCGAGCAGAGAGAGCAGAGGGAAGGAGAGAGAGAAGTCATCTGTAACGAGGCTTCATACTAACGACTATGACCAACTCTACATCTCAAACAGAGGGAGTTAGACATGACCTGCCTCTAATAAAAGTCTCTGTGTGAGAGACTAAATAAGAAAGATTGTCTGTCTCGGGCCCCGGTGTTCACCTGGTGGAGCGTCTGCCATTTGGTCTTAGCCTGTGTTCCAGCTGCTTATCTCTCTCTCTCTCTCTCTCTCTCTCTGTCTCTCTCTCTCTCTCTCTCTCTCTCTCTCTCACTATGACTGTAATAAAGGCAAAAGCCTGAAAAAATAACTTTGAAATAAGAAAGATATTGTGTCTCTTCTAACTTTCTCTGTGAGTGATCATGTTACAGTAAATCCAGCTGAAATCACAGCTCAGTCTTTGTCTTTCATTTATGTGTTTGATTATTTTGTCAGACGACATCACAGTTATAAAATCAATTTAACCGTAGGTCCAGACATACAGCAGGTTTAGACCTGGTCTTCTCGAATGTTTGTAGGAGTTTTTGTTGAAGCTGAACTGGTTTGTTATGTCACTCTTTAAAGTGACAAATAGCAGCTGCTTGAACTTGCAGTGGCAGCTTCTAGCTCTCCGTCCAATACAGTTTGATGCCAACCAATAAACTGTGTGTGTGTGTAACTGTATATATGTATGTATGTATGTGGTGGAACATTTTTAGTTTGCATACATTTGGCTCTCATTTCCATTTCCAGTGGAGACATTTAGCAGCTGCTGCCCCAGACAGAGACTTATGAGAGGGCAGGTAGGGGGTGTCGGTTTCTTGCCTGAGGACACACGGCTCTTGCTGGGATCAAACCTGGCATTGTGTGGTGATGGGAGGGTCTCTAGAATGGTCTCTGCAATAGAAATCAAACACCATACAGCAGTACTCATCCACCATACCAACAACTGCTTTCACCGAAGAGCAGATTCTGTCTGGAGTGAGTGAATAGCACTTTACCCTCCCTCAACTTCAACGGCTGAAGTTCCCTCGAGCAAGGCCCCCAACCTGCCCAGGTTCTCTCCATGCAATGTGATGCGGCTGCCCACTGCTCCAGGTGTGTGTGCGCCCACTGTTCCAAGTGTGTGTGTTCCCACTGTGTCTAGTGTGTGTGTGCCCATTGTTCGAGAGGAGTGTGTCCCGATTGCTCCAGATGTGTGTGTGTGTACACGTGTGTGTATTAGCTAACACTTGTTTCAGGGAACCTCTGCCAAAAGAGCATAACGTCCATTAAAGGCAAACCTTTACCTAGTCTGGTCCTGTGTGAAAAAAACAGCAGCTGACAGAGGTCATATTTGACTTGTTGACTTGTTTTGGGAGTTCCGGGTGAAATCTTCTGCCTTTTGTACTTTTGGATAACACAACAACTTTCCTCCAGTCTCAATGTAGAAGAAAGGATTCTCCATCAAGATGGATTCAAGAGAAACAGGAACCCAACTTCACTGTTGGACAAACAGAACCAAGGCACTCACTTGAACACACTTCCCCGGATCTCAAAGCCCTGCTCCTTCTGATGACCTCTCCTCTACTCTGCCATGACTTTTCTTATTGTATGTGTACAGTCCAGGCAGAGGACTGACTGACTGACTGAGTCAAAGAATTAGATTTGTTTGGCCAGCCGGGCCCCTTGGTTTAGAGCAATCTGTTGTGTCCATGCAAGATAACCGATCTAGTCAAGGTTCGCAGCCAAGTTTGAAGCGGTTGGGATGATGGTCAGCTCCTCCAAGTCTGAGGCCACGGTTCCCTGCCAGGAAACAGTAGATTGCTCTCTTTGGCTTGGGATGGAGTTTAAGTATCTCAGGGTCTTGTTCACAAGTAAGAGTAGGATGGAGCGGGAGATCGACAGATGGATCAGTGCAGCGTCAGCAGTTGTACCTGACTGTAGTCGTGAAGAGTGAGATTTACCTGTTGATCTTAGTTCAAACCTCACTGATGGTCATGAACTCTGGGTAGTGACAGAAAGAATGAGATCGTGGA
This sequence comes from Seriola lalandi dorsalis, assembly GCF_002814215.2. Taxonomy (NCBI): domain Eukaryota; kingdom Metazoa; phylum Chordata; class Actinopteri; order Carangiformes; family Carangidae; genus Seriola; species Seriola lalandi. Next base: position 186,335 of record NW_019525505.1, read on the forward strand.
TACAAGAGGCTGAAATGAGTTTCCTTTGCAGGGTTTCTGGGCTCAGTGTCAGAGATAGGGTGAGGAACTCTGACATACAGAGGAACCTCAGAGTAGAGCTGCTGCTCCTTCATGTCAAAAGGAGCCAGGTGAGCTGGTTCAGGCATCAGGTTCGGATCCTCCTGGGCGCCTTCCATTAGAGGTCTACCAGACACGTCTAACTGGGGGGGGAGGCCTTGGGGAAGACCCAGAACACAGTGGAGAGATTATATATCTCATCTGGTCTGGGATCGCCTCGGGAGCCCCCAGGAGGAGCTGGAAAACATTGCTGGAGAGAGGGACGTCTGCACTACTTGGCTTGACCTGCTGCCACCAGAACCCAACCCCGGATAAGCAGAAGAAAGTTGATGGATGGATGGATGGATGGATGGATGGATGGATGGATGGATGGCTACATCAGTTTTATAACAGGCAGGGTTTTGATAGGTGGGAGGTGAATGATGGTGTTACCTTGTGGGGGCGTGGTGGACATTGTCTCAGTCATTCAAAAGGGCAGAGTTCATGTTTGTGGAGAGCATGCGTGCCCTGCCATGGTTCAGATGTTTGTAGTAATCACTACAAAAGATGGAAATTGTCAATGACCCGGGAGAGAAAGCAGCTGCACAGAGATACGTGAAATGGGACTAGTTCAACAGACAGTGGAGGTTTGTATTGTATGGATGTGAGTGTTTGTCTCCAACGGTGAGGTGACCGGTACATGCTGGGAGGGTCTCCAATCCCCCCATTAGCTTGAATAGAGCTGGCTCATCATGTTGTATTGTTGCTTAACAAATGATTTTTCCCATGTTAGCCACTTGTCTGTCTTCATTCTGCTCATTCTGCTGTTGATTACAGCTCATCTGTATCAAGTAGGCTTATTATCCCCGAAAGACTGAAGCAAGCTGCAATTACGTGACCGCCATCATCAGCGATATTTACTGCCATCAGACACTTGTATGACCATCGCATACTTACATGAGCATGATATCAAAGGCAGTGCTGTCGTGGTAAAAGCGGGGTTTTAAAGCAGCATAGAGAGATTCAGATGTTTTTGATTAAAGCTAAATCTTTTTTTTTTTGTGCAGGGCATAATGTCGTAAGCATGTGTTCTACACCTGATTATTTTTCTGTGATGTGCAAAGATGCTACAGAAAGATCTGTAGCAATAGTCCTGCATTTTGGAAAAACTAACAGGAGTATGTGGTTAGCCTAGCTTAGCATAAATACTGCAAGCAGGTGTAAACAGCTAGCTGGGCTCTGTTCAAAATCTACCAAGATCCTAATTAAATGCACAGTCTGCAACTTCTGCCTCTGGGGGTCAACAACAGACGTTGTTTGATGAGGTGAAACAGCGTAGGATCATGGGAGTTGTTGTATTCACCATCATTAGCTCAGACTCCTGTCTGTGGCTGGCCTTTAGCTGTTTGTCACAGAGCCACAGAGAGCGCACTGACAAATACAGCTGTTAACACACATACATACAGGCAGGCACCAGCATGTGGCAGAGAGAGAGGCTGAAGTGAAGCTCCTCAGGCCTTTTATACTCCAGGTGAACTAATAGGCTGCACTGATTGGCTGCAGGTCCTCAGTTCCTCAACCAATATCATGAGGAGAGAGGATCCGGAGCTCAGGTCCACAGAGCCTGAGGAGCAGCACAGCAAACACTTTACATGCAGTCAGACACAAAAAAGTCTGTGTAACTGAACAGTATCAACTTATTTGTGACTTGCCAAATACATAAATGAATATTTCCTCATTGTGATAATAGAAAACTTTATTTGGTCAGAATTAGGGCTGAACGAAATGCAAAAAAAATCATATTGCGATTATCTTTGCAGATACTGTGAAATGAGTCATTTTTCATTTAATTTTCAATGTGTTGTACCAAACACACATTCCTTTACATCTGGAGAATATGATTTGTAGCCGGGGTGTCTCTGTAGCACCACAATGCTTTATTTCTGGTCTTTTTCCAGATCGCAGTTCCTGTGATTTGGATATTGAACTTGAACATATTGAGATTTTGATAATATATCCGTTAATTGTTCAGCCCTGGTCACGATTACATCTTCTTCAAAATGAACTTACTGTTGCAAACTAGTTGCATATGAATGACACGGTTGGACTTCATGACTTCATTCCTGGGGGGACAGAGTGTGAATTTACAGGTAGACGCTGAGGTGGATGCAGGGATTATGACGTGGTGTGGTAGCAGATGTGGCAGAGCACTGACGGCGATATTTTTATTCCTCCACGCAGGCGACAGTCAGAGCCTGAGCCATTTATAACATATATGAAATACTCACATTAAAATTTGTATATGTACATATATTAAAAATATCGATACAATGAATTTTTGTATGTTTTATATTTGTGAACAATATATATTTAGTTTATTAAAACAACATACATAAGAAATCTATGCTTTTATATGTTCTTTTGTATTAAATTTCTGCCTTATAATTACATATATAATATCAATATATACTGACAGGCTTTGGGATGGATGTATGTAACATGACTACAATATACGTGCAATTTTACTGTTTCCATGGAGACTGTTTGTTTGCTGGCATTAGCTTGTGATACCTGTTATCACTTTTGGGAAGGCGGCAACATTAAAGAAGCTGTTAACTCATGCTCCTGTTGTTTTGACAGTAACGTTTAAACTCGGTGAGTGGCGGCGAGGAGCTGGAAAAGCACAGCCGTGGACAGTAGAGTGATCCAGCTGTAGGTGGTCGGAGAAATCGTAAACTGACCTGCCGGTCAAATCTGTGATGTAAAATCAGTTCCTCGTCGTTAAGGGTGTCCATTGAGTTCTCTCACTCTTCTTGGGATGTGTTCAGTTTCTTCATTTATCACTGTAAACTCAGTCGTGTTGCAGTGAAGACGGAGTCAGAGGTACCTTTAGTTTTTTTTGCTTACTTTGGTTGCTAAGGTCTTTTGTGCAACAGTTAAAGTGATTCCTTAAGTATAAGACTAAGATAAGGAGAAAAAGGAGAAAACCTCAAATACTTCAGTAAACATTTTAAGGAAACCTTAAGGAGCAACAGTTTTTATTTTAAGGAAAGGTTTTTTGTAATGTGTAATAATGACATGAACATGGCATGAGGCATATCTGCTTTTAGCCACATGTTGTAGCTAATGATCCAAAAGGGGTTGAAAAGGTAATTAAACTCGTCACCATAATGGAAATCAGTGCAGGACCTTGATCAGGCGGCTGTGCTGAATGAATGCAGGAGGGAATAACTGCAGAGGAAACATGCTGGAGGAGTAAACAGAAAGGAGAAGTCAGGCGTGTGCAGTTTTCAGCAGCTTATCACAAAACAACCTGTTATCATAACAATGTACACATCAGTCCAGAAGGAGAGGTTTCACAAGTGGGAATACATGAGTGGAAGTGCAGTGAAGTGCCTCATCAGGAGTTTTTGCTAACACTGTCAGATGCGCAGCACTGTGGTGTACCTTCTCAATAGAAGAGGGCAGCGATAACAGCAAACGGTCCTTGAGGTGCTCTGTAATGGTGATGTGAGTACTGGGAGAACAGGTATTACAGCTGGCTGTTGGAAGATTCAATTTAGATTTAAAGGCGGACTGACTGATGTGTCGAACATACTGGTGATAAGTATCTGCACAGTGTTGGTGACATTGCAACACAATCAGTCTTTTTCTTTTTTATTAGGGCAAAAATTTCTAGACTATAACTGACTTCAGCCAATCTGATTGACTTCTAAGTGATCCAATAACAATAAAGAGGATTTCAGGTAAACACTCAGAGAAACCAAGTCCTGCAAGGTATGATGGTGGGTCCAGGTGGGCGGGGCTTGGGGCGTGGCTGAAAGCGGTGACTGCTTTGTTGTGACATCACAAAGTCCTGACGGCTGGTTTTAAGGCTCAGTTTCTGAATACAGGCTGTGTGCATTTCTATGTGGACTGAGGCTTTGATACTTTCACAGTATTAATATAGAAGCTAAACCTGTTTTATAATCACCTTTAAGTAATTATATGATTTTTTATTCTGGCTTTTAGAAAACATGAGAACCTACCTACACTAATAGCTGAGTTTGGGTGATATGACGTCGGTATATAACAGTGCTGCAGAGATGATTTATTTTTGTAGTCCAACCCTGAAGTCAGTGTCACCCTGGTTCCCTCCACAAAAAGCCAATGGGATTTTTCCATTGGGTTTTTGGTGAGAATAAACAACAGTTTCTGATCCTGACAGGTTCAGTTCAGCAGGATCATCTTCACTAATGAACATCACTTCATGATGTTTGAAGCCTAAATATATTCAGCAAAAGTAAAAAGCTAATGCTAGGCTATAAACCAACGACACCACGGTCACATGACTTCAACGTCACCAGCATTAAACTACAGCTTGTAGTTTGATTTAGCTCAGACCTCTTCTACAGAGTTAGTGACAGTTTGTATAAACACAACGAGGCTGTAAAGGTGGACTGGTGAGTTGATCAGTTTTCATGTTCAATGTGATGAAGTTTAACATCCCTGACAACCTCTGTAGTCTCATTTAGACACTTGTTACTCACTAGCCTTTTTTATCAGATGTAAAAGCTTCAAGAAATCAAGACTGGAGTATTTACTGATGTATTTTATGTTGTAGAATAAAATGTGAAAATGTCTTGGACTTGGAGACTTCAGGACAACAACTATACTGAACAAAAATATAAACGCAACACTGTTTTTATTCCCAGATACACACACAGATATTACTGTGACAAGATCCTGAGGCCCATCGTTGTGCCATTCATCTGCCGCCATGTTGCAGCATCATGCACACAATTCCTGGAAGCTTCAAAAATCCCAGTTCTTGTATGATCTGTGTCATCACCAGACACGTCACCAGACACGTCACGCACTGAGCACGTCTGGGATTCTCTGGATCTGCAACTTCACACAGCCACTGACGAGGAGCCATCCAACAATCAACGACCTGATCAACTCTGTTCAAAGATGTGTCACTGCAGGAGGCAGATGTTGCTCACACCAGATACTGACTCGTTTTCTGATCCACGACCCCTCCCTCTCAAAAAAAAAAAGAAGAAAAAAGCACATCTGTAGCCCAGGTCACACAGTTCACACCTAATAAATATCTATTTTCAAAATAAAACTGCAAATTTGGCCTTTTAAAAGTGGCCTTTTATTGTGACAAGCCCAGGTCACACCTGTGCAGTTATCATACCGTGTAATCAACATCTGGATATGACACACCTGTCAGGTAGAGGGATGATCCTGCTCACTGACACTCATTTAAACATATTTGTGTTGTTAGAAATAAATCTTAGATCTTTAATGTGGTGTTTATATTTTTGTTCAGTTTAGTTTCCAGGTATTAGGACTTATTCTTGCAGCTTGTTTTTGTTCGGCGAGTCACTGGATCTGAGACTGTTTTTCTAAATTATTCTTTCAATGATAGCCATATTATTATTATTATTATTATTATCATTGTTGTTGTTGTTGTTCCCAGATAATCATGATCCTGTAGGTTTATATTGAACACCATCAACGTAGTTGGTGAGAAATCAGAGTTGTTGAGTCAGTTTGCTGGACTGCTCCGAGTACCTCAGTACCATCACCTTCAGTCGTTGTTGCCATGGAGAGAAAGCCAGTCCGAGCTGGGAATCACAACCCAGCACCGCAGAATCCAGAAGTGAATTATTTTATGCTGCACCACCATAATCTCAGTGATGTAATAGGATTTTAAACTATGCGTGTTTCTTGCCAAAATGCACCTTGGGAGTTGAAGTTAAAATGGAAAGTGAAAAGTTATGTCCACAGGCTTGTCCGTTTGTACGTTTTTATCAAAGAACCAGATGTGCTGTGAAACGTTGTTGACCTTTTGCCCCAATGAGCTCCAGCTCTCAGCTACATAACACTGTGTATAGAGGAACCGAATGGCACCTGTAGCCGCAGACCAGGTGCGTCCTCTGCTTCACATCCCTGGTTCTGAGCGGCAGCCTCGTCGTGTGTCTGCAGTCTGTTTGTCTGTGGACTAATGAAGAGCTGAGCAGTGGCTGCTGGGATGTGAATGCAGTGAGACTGCTGGCTGATCCATGATAATCTGAGCTGTCTGCAGCTGAGGGATGTGCTAATGCAAGTTATTAGCAGTCAGGGTCCACACACACTTATCCTGATGGACACTGTGCTAAAGCCAACTCTAACCCCTACTGACAGAGGAGAGCAGACAGTGGTCCACTGCTCATTTATCTCCTGAGTCAGTAAAGAAACCGATGCACCATGAGGGACAGAAAATGACAAAAATATAAAATGAATGCAGAAATAAATAAATAAATAAATGCAAAATAAATACATTTTGGTAAGGAAAAATACTATTATATTATTATTTATTTATGTATTTCTGCATTTGTTTATTTATATTTAATAATGTTAATCTTCTACTACCCTGACTATGTCTCTCGTTCAGACTCTTTGGTGATGTTTTATTTCATAAAGCACCAAGCAACAGACTTTTCTTTTAGACAAACCTTAACTAGTTCCCATGAAGGAGAGTCAGCAGTACTGCCCCGAGCCTCTCTCTGCTGACTGAAGCTGAGAGGCAGAGCAGCACATTCAGTCCACACAGCAGCCGACACACACATCAATGAGCTTCTTTTCCCTCAAGTCAAAGTCACTAAGTTGGCAACACTGGAAAGACAAAGCTCCTGTTTACCAGTCGTCGGTAAGGCAGTAGTAGTAGATCAATATAACCAATCAGGCTGAGACTGAGGAAGGACCGCCTATCCAATTAACATACGGACACAGAAATGAATAATAATGTAGAAATGCGAATAAATAAATGAATGAAAGTATAAATAAATAAATGTGGAAATAAATACATAATGTATAAAAAAATATTGTGGAAGTGCGCAAATAAATGAATAAATGTAACATTTTTTTTACAAATTTATTTTGTATTTATTCATTCATACTATGTCATTTTCTGTCCTTCATACCCTCCATACTCTCTGTGGCAGTCATGTGGATTTGTCGCGTCCTCTTACACCGTGTGTCATGACATTTGTTGATTCAGAATTAGAGAGGACCTGAGAGTTCAACCCCGGACAAACAGTATCTAACATACCATAATAATCCCATTCTTTAGGTCGACGGTTGTGCGGAGCGTTAATGAGGTCAGGAGAAGGCGTCAGCGTTTCAGTAGGTAGTCTGGTCAGAAAACAGGAGCAGATTTTGGACATAAAATCCTTGGAACTCAGTTTCTGGCGTTCGATATTATCGAGGACGAATAGCGGCGGTTGTGGCGTATGATCTGTGATAAAAAAAAAAATCTGGCCGATAATGTTGGCCAAGCCGGTGTATAGCTTGGGCTCTAATTACAACCCCTTCTCTTTAAAGTAGCACTTCACCACAACACAACAAGTCCTTGATCAACAAGGCAGCAGGGAGCTGCAGTCCCACGGCTCACAGTAGCTGTGACACTGGCCCCACATAGACTTGTTACTTTCCTCTCCTTTATTTCGCTTCTCTCCCTTTTCTCACTTATCTCTCCTCTCTATTGATTCTCTTACACACACACACACACACACACACACAGCGTTCCCATCCTTTCTTATTTCTGTGTTCCCCTCTCATTCCTGTGTTGAAATGGTGTCAGCGCTCGTCGCAGAGCAGAAAAACAAAATTCTCTGTATCTTTGATCTATTTTTACTGTTCATAGAAAGCTACCTATCTGAGCAGCTAGACTGGCTGTGGGTAATTCTTAATGGAAATGCTTCATTTTTTGATGTGAATGGAGCTGCCTTAACTTCTCATTTCCAGAGCTGGAACCTTCCTGGTCCAGGCTGAAAGTCTCAGGAGGTAAATTCTGGGGGGGACAAAAATAAAATCTAGCAGCAGTGACGATGAACAAAACAGCTCTTGTGTGAGAATTGATTGGATTTTTTTGACAGGTTTAATTGTACGTGACAGGACTATTTCAGGCAGGGCAGATTAGACCAAATCCAGACTTTATCTCTGAGCCGTCTCCCTCAGAAGGAGAAGGGGCCGTGGTGTTTTCTCGTTTCTCTTTGCACGTAAGCCTCAGATGCTTGCAGGTATTTCTTGAGATAAACTTTGACCTTGGCTCTAACCTCTGTCCTCTCCCATGCCAAGAACGTGCTCTCCTCCTCAATCAGCTTTGCAGTGCAAAGCGCCGGGATCAGTTTTTATCACATCGGTCTGTTTCTCCTCACAGCTTTAAGATTTGCTGTGCCGCCGCGGGAAGAGTGTGCGCTAACAATGGCTACAGCCCTCCTGGCAGTGATAATGGTCATTCTCTCTGACTTATTGTCCAACAGTAGGAGAACAGTGCTGATTTATTGCAGACTCTGGTTGGTTAGTTTATTGTCTGGCACTCCTGAGCTCCTGTACTTCAGTAAGGTTCTGGACATTTGGGAAGAAGCTGTGATTTGTATTCCTCTGTGCCAGCGACGGTCAGAGCTGGAGTCATATTGTTTTCAGGTTGTCAGTCCATACGTGCCATTCACGTGGACACAATATCTCAATATCTCAGTAACACCTTGACAGAACTTCTTCAAATTTGACACATACATTCTTTTGGACTCAAGGATGAACTGATTAGAATTTGGTGGTCAAAGGTCAAAGGTCAAGGTCAGTGTGACCTCACAAAACACTTTTTAGCCACTACTCAAGACTTCACAGCAATTATGACAACATTTTTCTATGACTCTGGATAAACAGGATGCAACCTGAAACTAGTCTGAGTGGAGGAGGCAGGTGATTCTAGTTATACATTGATATAACAGTTTTCCACATTACTCTCCAAATCGGGCACTGAAGTTGTTTTATAGTTCATGCAAATGAAGCATTGAAGAATTCACAGCCCATTTTTTTCTTACCAATACTATTTCCAATACCTGAACTTGTGTATCAGCTGGTAGCAGTGTGTTAAAAAATGTTTTTTTTAACAGCACTGTACTACTAACTGTGTGCGGATGTGATTGCTGGCTCAGGTTACAGTGTTCATTTTGGGCCTTTTCATACTTGACAACATCTTGAAGAGAAAATGTAGAACTGTTGTAGCCGACTACTGCAGCTGTCACACTTGTACAAGGTGTTTGGACTGACACAGTGTAAGGACTAGGAACAACATCCCTGCCTGATCTCCCAACAGAAATTCACTGTGTGTGTGTGTGCGTGTGTGTGTGTGTGTGCGTGCGTGTTCGGAGCAGTGATAAAAAAAAAAATCTTGGAATGAATAACAATTCCTACACTAGTAGGACAACACCAGTACCCTAATAATATTTATTAAAATTATTGAAAAAAAAAAAAGTAAAAGTGTTTTTTTTTGTCTCAGCCATTGTTATGATAAACAATCTCTTAACAAACAGTTCTAACATCTCCTTTTCTCTTTCTTTCCCTCTTCCATTCCACTTCCCCCTCCTATTTCTCTGCTGTCTTCTCTCCTGTATCTCACTCGGTGAGTCGCAGTGATTGGCTGAGTAATGTCACGTGACCAGTGCCGTAAAGTCTGGAAAAGCTGCGCCAGTTAAAACAGAAACACTCCGTCAAAATGTAATAATTTATAGGTTATAGGTCCAGACAGGACAGCATCCTAACTTTACAATATTTACCAGAAATCGATTCATTGTCGCTCTATAACAGTAGCTGCCAGTGGCTGCGCCGTATGGTGATATTTTGTGTAGCGTATCTACTTATGTATTTGTTTGTTTATTTGACTGGGACAATACATGTTAATAAATTTCAGTACAAAATACACGATGTAACATGTCAGATTTTGGCAAAAATGCTAATTACATCCCTACATCTGAGCCAAAAACATTACAAGTCAGGTTAATGCTAATCCAACTCGAGGAAGCTAACATCTGTAATATTTAACAGCTCACTCACCTGTTTGAATTGATGTTTTTACATGTTACAGCTGATGATGGTAATAACGCTGGTAACTTGCTAGCTAACAGCAGGAGGTTTAGCAACTGTAACGTCAGTATTGCTAAGGTGTTAAAGCTTTGCTCATCACCAAACGGGCTACCTAGCATGCTATATGAGCATGAGTATTAGCATAGTGCGCGGCAGTAGTGGAGACAGTGAAGCGTCTCTGTTCACCACCCTCCTCTGAGCCAAGTGAGTGTGTTTGAGCCTCAGTCAGACCCAGACTCAGATGAGGAGTCTGTTGAGACCAGACCCAGAGGCTAGCAGACACATCAGAACGGTTAGCGCATTTAGCATCTTTTATTTATTTATGTTGTTTGTTAGCTTGTAACTGTCAGTGGCTGACACACTGTTAGTGGCTGTGCTAATGCTTCAGGTTTCAGGTTTATTTAACCCCGCCCCCTGCCCCCACAAGTTGACAGGATTGGTTCCTTAGGTTTGTGACGTATGAAACCCTGGCTGTCTGAATCTGTTTTGTCATTGGTTCACTGCAGTTCAAGGTGGAAACACTCAGTCATGGTGTTGATGATTATTTCACTCATCATATCATATTATAACAACAAGGTTAAACACTTGATTTTCATCGGAGGAGTCTTCAAAGTAAAAAAAACAAAACTTTTCCAGTGTTTCATTTACACAGGTTTACAGGCTTTTAAAGGAAGTTTTGTGTTGGAGTTTGTGTTACTGACAATTCTGACTCAAAAATTGTTTGTTCACAATCAGATATTATCATGTACTTGTACATGATGTGCCATCATCAGTACAAAGGCTGCAGACAGTGTGTCACTCCAGCTGGTGATCTGACCAGAGATCAGAGAAGCAGTGACGTTTAGAGATGTTATTATGCAAAGAAAATAAACAGTTGTTGTTGTTGTTTGGTAAGAAGTGCAAAAGTGTGTACAACCAGGCTACTTTCCCATCAGCCCAGTGACAGCCTTTCTCTTCAGCTGCCAACTGTGTGTATGGACGTGTGCGTGTCTTGTTTCACTTTCCTTTCCTCTTTCAAGGCTCTGTCACGAAAAAGAGTTTTTGCAAATGCATTTTTGACTTGGGATATTTCTAGTTGTACGTCTCTATGCAGGCTCTAATGACTGTGCATAACATGTTAAGCTCAGATCAGAGGCACCGAGCTCTCTGTAAATGGTCCGTCATGTACAGGATGCTGCTGTTGTTGTCACTATGAAGTGGGAAGCTCCCGCTGTGTTTAGAGTCTATCATTGACAGCAAGAAAGACATATATTTCCAGTCCTTTTAACCGCATCATTTAATGTCATCATTTACTTCATTAATTGGCTTTAAAATCAAAATTCAACCAGTGAAAAAGTCTTTACTATGATATGATGTTCGAGAATTTCATGACACATAAATTTCATTGTATCTTTCTGCTGCTGACAGTAGTGCTGTAATTTTCATATTATTGTTGTCAAACGTACGCGACTCCCGATGTCCTGGCTCCACTCACATAAAACCCATTTGGTTAATTTTCGGTAATGGCCACTGAGTATAGATGTAATAATGTAGTAATAACTTCTGAGTACTCCTGTAATAGTTTGAAAATAAACTCACTTGAAACTTGCTCAGCACAGGTAATGCATCACAATGAAACACCGTCTATTAGTGTTAAAATGGTGAGTGGAGTGATCTGTGAATCCTTCCTGGTGGTATCTTCATGTGTTGCAGTGAAAGTCTGATAACAACACAAATAATTATCAGATCTGGATGTTGTTAAAACTGGTCTTGAATGGTCTTTGAAAATGATTTTACTCTTCAAAAGACAAAAACAAGCAAAGAGGACACTGCATACAGAAAATATCACGATGAAGACCATCAGGCTTTCTACCCAAGCACTGCTGTAGTGTATCAGTTTGAGGGAAATGGTGCAGAGTCTCTACTTTTACGTTGGCTACTGTCAGTGAAACACCAAACTTCCTGTAGATGTTTCACATTAAAAGCCTAAAACCTTAAAGGGAGAAATGATCCCTTTTCAGCCCCTAGAAAGCTTTTAATATGAAACATATTAGTTTAATTTATAGGGACTTACTACATTCAAGTTAGTGGAGACCACAACTCACCCACAATTCCTCGGCTTTCACACCTGGGAACGACCCTCCCCCAGGAACCTTACTGACCAGCGAGTGTCGTTCAGTCTCTCTCTCTCTCTCCCTCTTCTTCTCCCTTACTTGCCCAGGAGCAGCAGCTCCTCTCTTCCTCTCGGCCCTTAAAGGAGCAACAATGCTTCCAGCCCAGGTCAGCCCTGCTCCCTGAGAAAAAAACAGCCCTCTACGGGATGCACACATATGAAGTTGAGTACCAAGGCCCAACAATTGATGGTCACACAACAAGTCATCAAAAAGAAAGTTGAATCAAATAGTGATGGAGTTACTGCTGTGTGAAACGTACACCAGGCAGAACTGATCAGTACATCCCATTGGTGCTGCACACACCTGATTCTCCCATATCCATCAACAATGTGTTAACTCCATGTTTAACATAATGAAGTGAGTGTCCTGTGCTGGGCTGTCAGTACGTTGTTTGTGCAGGGACTGGCTAAAGCTTGTGGGTCTGTTGCGTACTGGTTTTCCATATCCTTGTTCCAGCAACATACAAGAATCATTAACATAATTCAGACAACGACTGAGTAGGTCTCTTATCCCCCTTTAACTCCCTGTCTGCAGAACCCAGAAAAGAGTTTGAGCTTTTTCCCTATCCAACACATCCATGGCTTCCAATCCCAACCCACGCCCTGTGAGAGTCACGAGCGTAAACACCGTCTACACCTTCCAAGCCCTCTGAAGCGCGGCTTCTCTCCTCAGTTGGTGCACAATGAGCCGTGTCTTCCTGCTGCTAAAAAAAACCGCTGCATCCACCCAGTGAGGATCAAGGCTGCGGCCAGCGACACACACACACAGAGTGATGTTCCTGCTCTCTGAGGGTACTTATTGCTCACTCTTGTTCTGTGTGTAGGAAGAGAGCTGGCTTTGCTGTGACCCGGTCTGCTCGGGCTCAGCGACCTGTGGAGACTGCGATGGCTTTAAAGTCTTCAGACCTGCCTCAGGCAAGCACTCAGCAGCCAAGAGAGCCTCCTCTAAAGGAGCAGCTCTCTCAAAACGCAAACACTCTGACTGGATGACTGTACTCAAGATGTGGCTGCACTCGGGCGAACCGAGAAAAAATGTAACAGGTGTCAAACAGCACCTTAATGTAATGATGAAAATAATTCATGTGAAATGTGAAACATGGCGGGACAGAATATATTGAGGTGTTCCTGACTTTTTTCTGGTCATGGAAAGTATGTGTTTCAGTTATCATCACACTACACATAGAGGACGGAAATGAAGCTTTCACTTTCCTCGTCAGAATCCACCAGTGGCCAGTAGGACCAACACGTCAGCTTGCAGAAACACAGAAGACGTCAAACTTTGTAGATGTTAGTGACTGATTGAACCTTATCTTTCCAGGGAGGGAATCTCTTTCCAGCTTTGTAGTTCCTACCCACAACTACAGTGAGCTTATGTGTCACGTATCCTTTTTTTTCCCAATAATTATAATGGAACTAGAGATGAAACAGTTGCTGGTGTCATGCTAAATCACAGTAAACATGCGAGATGGTTAGTATTACTGTTTAATTTTGATTATCACTATAACCGTGGCTGATAATCACTCATGCACAGCAAGCAACGTGGGTTTGTGTGTCAGTCAAAACATAGACAAGGCAGTGACAGTGCTGCTCAGAGATTTTTCAGTACACTTTTTCACTAAAATTAGTGGGTATGAGGGTTTTCTAAACGCAGGTAAACCCGCTAACAAAAGGTGATTGACTCCTTTTACATGAGACGAGTTTGCCTTTCTGTTCGGAGAGGACACACACAACTGCGGGGAATAATGTCAACACCGGCAGTTACAGAGCACACACACTAGCCGCCGTGCAGACTGGCAAAACAGATCCGTCACATCTCATCCTCAGGGTGGTGCTCCTGTCAGTGTTGTAGCCTCCGTGTGAGACGCTTGGATCTGTGGTTGTCATGGTTTGCCATGGCGGACATTTAAGGTTTGAATTTATGTTTGGACTTTTGTCACTTCCTGTTTTATTTTGTAGTTGGTTTCCTTGAGTGTCTCTGTTTTGACTTCCTGTCTTGGTCCTGCTTCTGTGTGGTGATTGTCTGCCCCGCCCTAATGTGCTTCACCTGTGTTCAGTCACCCTTGGGTCTATATTGTCTCTGTGCTCCCCTTTGTCTGTGTTGGTTCATTCTGTCACAGTGCGGGTAAGTGATAGTGATTGTGTATTTTTTAAAACTTCTTTCAGGGCTGCAGCTTCACTCTTTCATCCACAAGCGCAGTAGCTGCAGGGTTTCTGTTGTAACAGAATCATGCTGACAGGTGTGTGTGCTCTGAAAGATGTTACAGCACGGAAAATAATAATAATAAATAAACAATAATAATAACAAAATATTAATAATAATAATATTAATGATAATGATAATAACAAATTTACTATTGCCTTGTTTACAGAGTGAGCATGCAGCAGACAAACCCAGTACTGCTACTGGTCCCTTGTCCTCATCTGAGACTCAGATGTGTTGTTGTTATTATTTGAATGTTTTAATGCAACAAAAAGCGCTGCCAATTATTGAATTTGTGGTTTCCATTATAGAACTTTGTGAGATTATTTGTGCAATAGTACTTTTGAACATTTTGAGCACATAAATAATATATCTAAAAAAAATTAAAATATATCTATATATATACACACACATATACATATATATTTACAGTATATGTATAATATATATATTTTTCATACATTCTTTTTTTGATCTTATGAAAAATATTAGAAATGTTAACATAACAGTGTCATTAAGAAAAGTAGACAGAGAGACGGAGAGAAGAGACAGTCTGTGGAGTCTCAGGTAAAGTTTGTTCAGCTTTTGTTTTATCAGTGTTTTTGTGAAGTAATTAGGGTTTCCACTATTTTATACATACATTTTATACAAATACAGGACTGCAGTGGACTGCGACGATCCAGAACAGCATAGACACCTTCAATTAATAACCAAATAAATGTGAGTGTCTAAACCATAGACTGTAAATAAAGATGCACGCAGCCTCCATGACATCACCCACTGGTTTCTGGTCTCTTAAGGTCTCTTTCCCAACCCCAATAATTTCAGTAGATTCCCTAAATATAACAGAAACGACCTGGAGATCTTTCTCACATGTCATAGCCTTGTGTATCCTCATAACAGCCACAGACGGTCAGTCTCTCCTCCTCCGTCACCGGCTCTGCTCTGTCGGCCTACAGCAGAGGGAGGCAGGTGCCGGCAGCTCTGATCACTGTGTTCGTGGTGTTTATCAGTAAGGGTAATTAATTGGCATCAGAATAGGCTGTGTCCTGTTCCCTCCTCCGGTCCGTGTAAAACACAGCATCTTCCTCTTCTTTTTTTCTTGGCATTTCTCATCATCCTCTCCTTGTTCAGAGCCCTCCCTCTCTACCATCCTCAGATGTGTTTTAATGGAAGCAGCCTCAGTGTGAGATCTCCTGCCATCGGTCATATTAAACTATACTCACCAAACGACAACCTGCACTCCACTTCCTTTCTTCTGTGCAGTGGGAGAGGCACTCATTTATTCTCTCACCATTCAGTTTTATTACTCTATTTACATTGTTTCCTATTTCTACCGCTCTCCATCTCTCCAGTAGCCCCCCCCTCCCCTATCTCTCTTTCACTCGCTCTCATTTGCATAACATTGTTGCAGAAGATGTCTTTCATCTTTTCAGTATCAGATTGGAAGGAGGGAAAATTACATTACCTTTCCTGTCAAATACAAAGCGCTCCATCTCAGAGTTCAGCAGATCAGGAGCAGGGCTCCTAAACAGCAGAGTCGGGGGATTTGGAAACCATTCAGAGGAGGGGAAGTGAACTGTAGGGAAGTCAAAGGTCAAGATAACCTATTTAGTCACATTTATAAGCTGTAATGCAAATTTGTATGAGTGGGAGCATGGATTGTGGCCTGTCTTATTAAAAAAATGCTCGTGTGTGTGGTTCGGTCTGGTGTGGGTGGACAGCGAGCGCTGAATCTGTGTGAACACATTATTGTCTGGCTAATGTGTGGAGTCTTATTGGATTCACGTTGAGGCCGTTTCCCTCAGTTGCCTCATGTCTAGTCACGTCGTGGAGCTGCTCCTTCCCTCCGAACTCAGACATCCCCGGTGATTTTGGCAGAATGAGAATTGGCGTTTTGGATTTTTCCTCAGAATCCAGAGATTTATCTTCAGTGAGAAAGGACGAAAGCTGTTTCAACAGGGCTCCAGATAAAAGCCGCGCTGATAAGGAAGAAGTGGTGTTGCCTGGCTCTGAATATTTAAAGCTGCCGTCCAGGACTCTGTATGCGCAGCATCTTTTCCATGTGGCTGCTTATTGAGAGGGGAATCAACACAGAGCGCCATTTACAAGTCTGTTGTAAGTCGTGTTGTAATAAAAGAGAGAATTGCACCATGACTTCTCCAATACAAGCTATTAGTCAAACTCTCAAATCACAGCACATACAAACACAGGCTGGTCACTCATAAAGTGTTAGCAAATAGCATTTAGAGGGACTGGAATCACCTGAACTAATAATAGCTCTTATGGTATATTCAGTGTGATAATCATGACATCAGCACAACAACACGTCATGTCATACCCGGCCTGCTGACGACATTTTAACACACATACTTTTGTCATTTATATTTACTGACCTGGCAGATGCTTTTATCCAATGCGACTTAGAGTGAGGGACATCAATAACACTTCAGAGCAGTAGGAGACCTTGGTGTAAGAACTAAGTACAGTACTACATCTATTCAATGAGTGAAGGAGATCAGGTGAAGAAGTGCAGAGAAAGTTCACACCCTGCTCTGATAGACTTTGGTAGCTTGTTCCACCATCAGGGAACCACAGACCAGAACAGTCTGGACTGAGACTGTCTTGTGTGCAGGGATGTTGATACCAGACCACATTCATTAGAGGAACACAGTGGAGGAGAAGGAGCATAAGGCTGAATGACTGAGTTCAAGTAGATGGAGCAGACCCAGAAGTTACTGTGAAGGCAGCATTAGTGACTGAATCTGATTCTGACGATCATGGGTAGCCAGTGTAGGTCGATGACTGTAAAACCATAAAACCAAAACCATGAAAGTATGACCATCTAACCCCGATATTTATTGACTTTAAATCATACATTTTTTTATCAGAAATATGGCTCAGTGATGATAACGTATCTTGCTGTTCAGTACCTCAGTATAATGCTGTGCATTCATGGAGAAAAAACAAAACGGGTGGAGGAGTTTCAATCTTTGTTCACAACAATTTCAGCTTATTGAGAGGAAAGAGCTCAGCATTAGTTCAGATATGATTGAAGATGAATCATTTGATCACTACAGAAGTGTGATGTCTTCACCTGAGAAAACAATCTTGCCCCTGTTTTTATGGAGGAAATTCTGCTCTGCAGAATCTCTCCATTTCTACTGTTTTCCTCCGATTTCCCCTCCCCTTGTGTTTCCCTGTGTTGTTTTCCCTGGTGAATCCTTTGTCTACATTTGCCTCACATTATCATCCCCGGACTTCCTGGTTTGCCTGCCAGGCTCGGCCCTGGCCTGTCTCCGGTGCTTACTGTGCCCTGGCTCTGCAGACTGTGGCTCCACCTGCCCCGCTCCACAATCTTCCATCAACTACGTTAGCACATCCTGTAATAAACTTGTTCTGTTTGAACTTTAATGGTTTCTCTCTCTACATTTATTACATTTGGCTCCACAACTTTTAAACATCAAACCATTTTTCTGTTAATGAGGCAAACATTTTGTTCTCAAGTGAATACATCACACATCTGGGCTTTTCATAGAAATACTAAGTGCTAGTACTTTTAATGATGCTGTCTTCTACTGTGGAGTTTGTTTCGAAGGAAAGGCATGTGTTCTTCTTGAACACTCTAAATGTAACCAGACCTGTATTGGCTCCATGGTCGGACTGGGAAAGAAATTCAGACTTGGACTGATCCACTGGGACCGACCGTATAAATGACACTGACGGAGCTGGTAAAGACTTTAAAAACTTTATGGATGTTTTGACGGTCCACCGGCCGACCAGGATTTGAGCCAGTAGTCCTCATGTCATGTGTTTCTTCTTCAGTGGAGAAAATTCTGAGGGTGTCTTTCACCTGAACGCTACGCACTGCACTGTGACATCTCACCTGTGGTTGGAGCCTGTGTTTATAAATGTGGGTAGGCACAACTGGCTAACAGGAAGGACTCACATGCACTAACATGCACATGCATATGCACTAACATGGAGATATAACAAATTTCACTAACTTTCACTTTCACTTTCATATTGGTCCTTTCCTGGCTGAAAATCTAGAAGGTACAGATGAATCCGTCTTGGTGAATATTAAGGAGCAGTATCCTTGCATTAGTATGTTTGACCCTCCTGCCTCTTAAGACATTATACTGGAAGTGAAAGACTCTTGTAGGGCATGATGAAATAAGATCTCTTCTGGTGAAGAGAGTAGTTCTCTATTATTGAACCTCATGTCTTTATCCCTCAAAACAGGTGTAAGGTAGTCAAAGTCATACCACTTTTCACATTAGGTGATTCCAGCATGCTTACTGTATTACACTGTATCTCTTTTTCTCTGTTTACTTCTCAACCTGAACAACCATACATGTCATTTTTTTTACCTTCTGATACAACCCATAAGAGTGTCTCCTGAAATAGCCCCCCCCCACCTAGTTTCACATGGGAATCGAACACCGCTCTCTGGTGTCATCTTCACCCATCACCACAACCTCCTCCTGACATGGACTTTTTCTCTCTTTATACTACGTCACTGCACTTTTACATTTGCTCCTGTCATCATTACCATGACCACTAGATGTTGCCTAGCTACAAAGCCGAACTATTGGTATAGTTTTTCCACAGTTCTAGAGAAACCAGTATATTCAAGAATACAAAAAAAACAACAAAAAAAATTCATGGATGGAGCAACATACTGTAGAGTTATTAATATCTCTTTGAATATTTCTAGATTTCTCAAAGGTCTTTTACACTGTCAAGGTCATCACAACATCCTTATTGCAAAATTACAAAAATATGACTTTCATGATGTTGCTCTAAAATGGCTGCTTGAGTATATAGGATAAGGACAGAATCTGTTAATAAGGTACAAACTGAGCTACTTTTTGGAGTACCTCAGGGTTCTACCCTTGGGCCTTGACTTCTACAACAAGACAATGATCCAAAGCAGTGATTCCAGACCTGTAGAAGCTGTTGAACTATAGCTTAACTGATCGCTCATTCTGATTGGCTGAATATCCACATCGGCTCTGAAAGGTCCGAGGGTCAGGAGACAGAGAGTCTGCCCTGCACCTGCTCGGTCGGCACTCGTATCACCAGTAACGACATGTGGAAGTGAAAAGTAAGTTTTATTTTGACTTTTTCTTGCTCAAGAGAAACAGGATGTTTTTAAATGCAGTTTTGGTGTAAGCGGAATGAGTAAGTAAGAATAAGCAAAGTAAGTTGAATATGTTGCTTAATTACACTTTTATATTATTGTAAATGTTATTAGAGGTAGTTTATTGTATCAAATTTGACATCTTTATTGAAGGATGTGTGCTTTAATGCAGTTTTAGGTATAACTGGAATTAGTGGAGTTGACCTACAGTTAAATAAGTTGCTTAATTACACATCTTACTTGCTGTTTGTTATAGTTTCACCCTCATTATGCTTATTGCTGTCATAATTATTATGATTGGTCACTTTCAGAATATGAATATAACATCAGTTTTATTTTTATTTCAGAATGTCTCCTATGTGTAAGAGAATTTTAAGTAGTTAAAAAACATTCCCCTGATTGAGAACACGGAACATGGCAGCAGGTAGGGTGGACATAAGGACCTCACCCTGTGCGGTGAGCAGGTGCACCTACCTGCTGAGGAGATTGGACCGCCACATTAGGCAGGCCCACACGGAGCTCTCTATGTTATTGGAAGCCAAACAGAACGAGACCCTGAAGCTCCTGGCTACTCTGAGGGCTACTAACCCCAACCCTCCAATGAGAACCACTCCGGACCAGGATGGGGAGGGCTTGGAGGAGATCCTGGATGAGCCTGTTCCCATCTCCGCAAAGAGGGATTGTGATCCAGGGTGTCAAGAGAGGCTGCGACAGATGTCAGATGTGGCTCTCTCTGAAGCTAGGCAGCAGAGGGACCAACTCCTCATTGACATTGGTGTTCTGTGCGCCAAGGTCCAGGCCGAGGCAGAGTGAGAGGAGGCAGGCCCATCTACCTCCATAGAGCAGCAGGAAAGCCAGCCGCACACGGCTGTCCGACTGGCTTCATGTGAGCACCTGTACCTGAAGTGATCTGCAGGAAGAGGCTGACAACTCATCCATCAGGAACAGAAAGAGTCTGCCAAGAGGGAGACACACATGAAATGAAAACGAAAGGCTCGTTGTTAATGAGTTTGCTTCAGGGGTGGTAATGATTTCATTTGCACTTCATGGTTATATACAATTTGCACAGACTTTTGCATTCACCTGTGTACACCAGGAAGTCATGTGAAATGTTCACCACTGACTGAGCTGCAACGATGCTCCCTGGGAGGTGGAGAGGGGAGAGTGAAACTTGTCTCAGCCAAGCTCTCTGATGTCATAATACGTCAGCGGAAGTCAATTTGGCCGCTCCACCTGGCAGCAACAACACACAGACCACTGGCAGTACACACTCTGCATCCCTGTGACTCATACACAGAAATAAAGTTGGGAATATGTGTAGTGTTACTTTGGCGGAGTATTTTTAAACTCTGTCATCGGTTCCTTGATGTGTTCATGAAAAACAAGGGATTTCATTTTACTGCTGTTCAACTATCGGAAGCTTTGGAAGAGGAGCAGCCATGTAGATGGTGTAGGGGTGGACGATAAGGATAAAATCCTCCATCGACTAATAATGATAATTCTGATGAGGAAAGATTCAGTCAAGTGAATTTACTTATAGGCCGCATATTAAAACGACATACGTTAACCAAAGTGCTTTACGGCGATTATATGATGGGATTGTTTGATCGATGATTACAATCAAACAAAACACAGAATTGATCAAATAAAAACAGATATAAATAAGAAGATATAAGTAAAATAATAAAATAAATAAAAAAACAAACAAATAAAAAAGAAATGTGGTCAGTCGTGTTGACGATGACAAATAAAAGGCTACAGAAAAAGAGCAGGGTTTAAAGATATCAGTGTTGCATGATCAGTAGAATGGAGAGCAGTGCTTGGTCAGCGGATCTGAGGTGTCTGGGGTGGGATGGGGGGACGAGCAGTTCAGAGATACCAGCTGGTGTCGGTCCATGCAGGGTAACCAGCGAGGAGAGGCCAGTACAGGGGAGGTGTGTGAGGATTCCACTGACTGATTCCTACAGAAGACTGCAGCAGTCGAGGCGAGAGGAAATAAAAGCGTTAACTGTGGTCTCCATAGCTTCCAACAGACAATTGATTGTAATTTTTCAAGTGATCTACGATGGAAGAAGCCATGGACTTTACATTCAGTGACAGTGGTTGCGGTTGTGGAGATTAGGGCCTCTGTTTAGAATTGAATCGACAAGTGATCTCTATCAAACAAAAACTAAAAATTGATCTTCTTCTACTTTCAGTTCAGTCCTGAATGTTCGATCATTCAAATAAAAAGCGCTCTGAGAAAGTATTATTTAGCGTCTGTATCGTTAGGAGGTTGGATGTGGACCACCAATGTTTTTTAGAATTTCAAGTGGGACATGAGCTGGACAAGGTTGGAAAATACTCCTCTAAGGTACATGAAGGTTTCAGATGTGAGATGATGATTGTAGGAGGGCAGTGAGACCTGATATAGTATAGTGTCACACTGCCTGTGTTGCATGAGCGTGGCGGCTGCCATCACTGAACGGCAGTGGAGAAGCACGCGTGTGTGTGTGTGTGTGTGTGTGTGTGTGTTCTGCTGCATCTCTGCTGCTGCAGCTCTGTCTCTCTACATTGAGTCAACAGGTTACTGGAATGTTGGATTTCTCATTATAAACTAATTTCTGATTGATTCTTCACAGAAAATGTCAGGGTGTGTGTCTGTCTCCACATGCAGCTGCTACAGTGTGGAAAAATGTATTTTTTCATGTCTGTGTCATATTCAGATTCAGGCTAGACAGAGACAACAATAGTGGAAGGTGTCCATTTTGTGTGATGTTGCTGGTATGATGTCAGTATGACAGCGACAGGTCTTTTCTCTGTCTGTTTTCGCTGGGAGATGCGGCATGCGTGCAAAATAGGCAAGAGGCTGAATTCCTAGATCACGCCACGCAGCCAGGATGCGAGAGACGCGTCTCACGCAGCCGGTGAGTCCACTCTAATCTGTTAACATGGGCGCCAAAATGAAAATAAACACGTTCTGCCGCTGCCCCGTCACGCCACGCATCCAGTGTGTTCCTGGCCTCAGTTTTGCTGTTAAAGTATCTTAGAAACCTGTGTGTGGCCTCATGATGATTTGTGACTGCAGGGTTGAGGACTGTTCTTATTGTATTAAATAAAACCGTGGGTCTATTGGAGGTGATAGTTACAGTACTTCACAGTAAGTGAATAGAAAAATGTGCAAACGCAAACGTGCAAAAAGTAGAATGTAATGTGTGAGGTAGGACAGTCTCATACTGTGTGTGCAATGAGACCAGTCACAGTCAGGGCATAAACAAACGTGGACAAGAAGCCACAGCGCTTTATTTCAAGTGTTTTCAAATGAAAAAGAGAAGAGATTTAAAGGATGAAGACAAACCGGTTGGTTTCGAACATGTACTGTATGTCTGGTTAATTTCTCTACCTGTGATAAAAAGCAGCACACACCTGCTTCCCTAAGGGACTATGGGACACAGTGTTCGAGACGTGTCAGTCCAGGCGAACCTCCTAAATGTAACAGCAGCAGTGAAATTCTGGTCTTTATGATGAAAAAATAAAAATTCTGTACCATCCCTTCCCTCGAGTCATGACATTTAGCCTCATGTACAGCTTGAGAGTTTGCTGTTGAGCTGTTTGATTGAATTCTTCCCTTGTAGGAGGAAACTACAGACATCATTGGAGCTTAGCATAAATCATATTTATGTTTTCCTGAAAACGTGGAAACATGGAAAACTGCATTCTTCAAAATACCCTACACTTTTTGTGTGTGTGTGTGTGTGTGTGTGTGTGTGTGTGTGTGTGCGCGCTCTGATATTCAGCTTGTGTTATCAAACAAGCAGAGAGGAAGTGGTGTCTGGTGTTTTTACAGCCTGTCAGTGCAGGGAGACGATGGTGTGATGGTAACCAGAGGAGACAAACCATCATCAGTGGTTAAATGTGGAGAAGCATCCACACACGAGAGAGAGCGTGTGAATGGTTGCCAGGCAACAGAATTAGCCAGCATCTATCCTCCTTTTCCAGTCAGAGGAAAACTGCCTCCTGCTGAATTAGTGCGGCTCAGCATGAATGTTTCTGTCCAAACCCGACCTGAGCCCGAGAGAGCTGTGACCGAGCCCGACCCAAACCACATCACACTTAGTGTGAACTGAAGGAATTGAATTGAGTTTGTTTTATCCTGTCACATGGTTGCTGTTACCATGATTGCAGCTTGCTTGTTTACGCTGATTACACGTGACCATTCATCCTCATTATTAGAAAATAAGCTGCCTATTGAGCCAACATGACCGAACCCGACGTGAACCCAATTTCCAAGTTTTTGTCCGAACCCACTGAGTCCTTTCAGGCTTGGTTCAGACTTGCTTCAGACTTGCTTCAGGTTTGGGTCAGGCTCAGGTTAAGCTTGGGTTGGAGTCGGGCTTGGGTTGTGCTCAGGTCAGGCTCGAGTCGGGCTTGGGTTGGAGTCGG
The DNA here is from genome assembly GCF_002814215.2 of Seriola lalandi dorsalis. Taxonomy (NCBI): domain Eukaryota; kingdom Metazoa; phylum Chordata; class Actinopteri; order Carangiformes; family Carangidae; genus Seriola; species Seriola lalandi. The sequence continues at coordinate 210,188 of NW_019525505.1, forward strand.
GCTCAAGTTGTGCTCAGGTCAGGCTCGAGTCGGGCTTGGGTTGGAGTTGGGCTCAAGTTGTGCTCAGGTCAGGCTCGAGTCGGGCTTGGGTTGGAGTTGGGCTCAGGTTGTGCCCAGGTCAGGCTCGAGTTTGAGTCGGGCTCAGGTTGGAGTCGGGCTCAGGTTGGAGTCAGGCTCGGGTTGGAGTTGGGCTCAGGTTGTGCCCAGGTCAGGCTCGGGTTTGAGTCGGGCTCAGGTTGGAGTCGGGCTCGGGTTGTGCTTAGGTCAGGCTCAGGTTGGAGTCGGGCTCAGGTTGTGCCCAGGTCAGGCTGGGGTTTGAGTCGGGCTCAGGTTGGAGTCGGGCTCGGGTTGGAGTTGGGCTCAGGTTGTGCTTAGGTCAGGCTCAGGTTTGAGTCAGGCTCAGGTTGGAGTCGGGCTCAGATTGGAGTCAGGCTTGGGTCTGGCTTGGGTAAGTGTACACAGTTTACAGAGTACGGGTCAGTACACTGAAGCTGTTTCCCAATTCAGGGGCCACATCTTCAGAGGACTTGGTCTACGAAGGTGTGGCCCCCCGTAGCCGTTGCAGAACACGAAGGCTGAACTGAAATGGAACAGTCTGGCCTGTGGAGGATTTTTACTGTGCGTCACCAGCTGTGCCCACCCTTACTGTTGCTTTGCAAAGCATGGCTCTTGTTGCCAAGCAACCTTTACAACACCTAATTTATTTCGCAAAAACTTGAGGTTTTTAAGGCCCACGGTTTTAACAGTTGTACCTTTAGCTCGTGTAATCCTCAGGCTCTCTGTCACTGTTGTTTGCTTTCACTACTGGTGCGCAATGAATCTTGGGATGTGTTGGGCTGCGAAGGATCCACCTGTTTCATCCTGCGTTGTCCAGGGAAAGAAGGACACATTTCTCGGCTGCATTTGAAGGAGCCTTTGAAATGAGAAAGTCCGGTCACGGTGCTGTGATGCAGTCAGTCTTCAAATGCAGCTTCTGAAGGATGTGGCCCCAGAATTGGGACACAGCTTGTCTGCCGATTGTTAATGATTTTGAGTGTGTGCGTACTTGTGTGCTAATTGTTGCAGGGAAAGTTTTGGATCAAATGGGATCATTTCAGAACGATGTCTTTCAGACATCAAACACAAGGATTCAAGGACCAGTGTGAAGGATCTATTGGAATATTGCTAAATTAGTTTTACTTTAAGTAAACCAGAGGCCTGTCCTACGAGGTAAGTTCAACATACCCAGGATATCGTTTCATTATCTGGCTTCACTGAACCTAACATTGACCATCCTGGCAACCTGTACTATGAAGCTGGTTATCAACTGGCACAGTTACCTGTCCAGGTACAAGCTGGTTCATGTGAAAGAGGCGGAGTTGTTCAATATAAACAACATCATCAGAACCATGAATAAAGTATTAATATGATATGAGAAGAAACTCTGATACCTGCAGGTGAATTCAGCTATAGTAACGTCATAAAGTGAAATTCAACGAGGTGAAATGTAAACATTACGATCACATGACTAGAATAAAAAAGAAACACTAGAAATAATTTACAATGATTAAAGTCAAATTGAGGACAAACTGTAGATAAGAACATGAGTTATCATCAAGTTTTTCACAGTATTTTTCTCCGTTGTCTGATGATGAACAAACTGTTATGAACATGTGATGCAGATAAAACAGTTAAAGTCAGACAGTTTCTGCTGCAGAGAGGAGAGATCGAAAAGAGAAGTAGTTGATGTCTGATGAGTCAGTCCGACTGAAATGTTCATTTAGAATCATGAAACATTGAACAGTGTGTGGATCATTGTTTAGTTTTGATTTCTCCTCATGTTGTTCTGAGCTGCAGTGATGAAGAGGAGAGTAAAAGCTTCATCACTGTCAGGAATCCTGTGTTCAGGTCAAATGAAGCTAGAATAGTTATTATGTAGTTATTTAGTGAAAGACTCTCCTCTGTTTGTTAGAGGCTCTGTTTTAAAACCAGAGTAACACATGGAAAGATTCAAACAAAACATCCACTGATCAAATACAAACCACTTTATTGTAAACTCTTTTGTCCCTGTCAGGATCCTGTAGGAATAATGACTCAGTTTTTTCCAGTGATTTGATTGGTCAGTAGTTTGGCTGTTGACCAGTTTTGATCTGATTCTGTGAAGTTAACCTGCTTTGGAGCAGGTTAGGAGTACAGCATCAGTTACCATGGTGATTTACCCCAGTAACACGTGAACCAATGTCATAGGACTGACGACCCAGAGTTACACCTGAAGTTACCACGATAACCTCAAATACTGCTTCGTAGTATCGAACTCTGGTTTCTCTATAATATCTTTTTGCAATAAAACCAAATCTAATATCAAACACCACACATCTCTTTAGGAGTGTGTGAACGTAGCCGCCTCATTCATTTGGATGAGGCCACTCTGCTAACTCAGTGGGATGCTGACGCAGGTGTACTGAACAGTACAGCCTCTAGGGGGCGCTCATGACGCATCAGGAGTTTAATCTTTCTCACTTCAGCATGACTGAGAAAACCCTTGTTTTCAGACAAATGTCAAGGCGCTGTCAAAATTCTTGAGCAGCTTTTAAATGAGCCGAATCCTCTCCTGAGCGCGGTTTTACCTGTGCACTGCAGCAGAGCATAGAAACAGTCCTGCAACAGCAAGCCTTACTCTCTGACAGCCATTTCACATTTCCCCTCTGGGCAGGCAGCTATAAATGCAGTTACACACTCAGTTCATAGTCATTTAGTCATGTGGTCAACTAGATAGGGCTGCTTGTTGTGTTATTGTGCTGCTGCACTCAGGCATCCCCAGAATGTACCACCTCTGTTGTTTCAAATGAGAATGAACCGGAAATTCATTTTGCATTGTGCCGTGGCTGATTGACAAATGGTGAAGGTGACAAAAAAAAGCTTTTTAATCAAATTAAATGTTCTTTTCTTAAATTCAGAGAAGCAGGAAAATGTATGGATGAAGCGAATGCTGCAGTTTGCCAGGTTTTCCACTGTCAGAGAAGCAGTGTGAGTGTTGGGATCATTTACATGCACTTTCTGGAGCCTGATAGCACATTAGTCAGTCACTGCTGCTGCTGCTGCTGTCTCTGCTCTGCGCCTTGCCACCATTTGTGATTTTTTTTTTTAAGTACCAGATGGAGAGAATAGAAAAAGAAATGCCTCTGCTCTCTCTTTTATTCTCCTCCCGACCCCGCTCTTTATCAAGCTACCACAGTTGGGTCAAAATAAATGATCAGTCCCTTCAATTGTGCTGCAATTACGCCTCCACAAATGGCCAGGATGAAGTGGAACCTATAAGTCCTCGTGTGTGCAGTGCTGCGAGCAGGCTAATGCAGCCCTTTGTGGGTCGATGGCTTCTCAGTATACTTTTATATTGATATGAAAGCCCATTCAAAGCCTTATGTCATTTTGGGCTGTCACTAGTTTAAAGAAAACACTCTTACACTGAATATAACCAGTAATATTATGTGCATACTGGGGGTAACTTACTGATTAAGGTACCCTACGGATTCCTTTAACCATCTGTTGTGCAAAAGAGCAATGTTTATAAATGGGTCCCATTAAAGCAGACGCATCCAGGCTCTGGCAAGGCTGGAGTACCAACTGGGCACAGCAGCAGGCTGATTTAATTGAAAACTTCAATTGAAATTTAATTTAAAATACACACCACTGTGTCAAAAATATAGTTTCAAGGCCTTTATCCTGTTCTTGTCCAACATCTCTCTGGAGTCTGAGTTCTGGCAGCCACTTTAGAGATAGTCTTGACATTTGTTTTATAAATTTCACTTGTCTAAAAACATTAATCCCAAAGTGCTACATGTGTTTATACTCAGCACAAACTCAGTACCAATAATCTCTCAGTAAGAATGCAGAGCTGCCAACCTGTTAGCATTTTGACATTGAAGAACGCTGGTACGATTTGTCACTTTAAACTCTGACAACTGAGTTCATTTGTACATGTGCAGTACTCAAGTCTAACATCAGGGGGCAGCAACATCCAGTCTGATGAGCAAGAGAAGAAGAAGAGTTCAACCAATCATAGCGCTGGGCTCAGTCCTGCAATTGTCAAGCAGGAATAACCGTCAGATGTCAATCATTTCAACACAGAAACAGGTTTTAACAGCTCCTCATCACGTCATCGCTGCTTCCTCAGGTGAGGGCGGGGCTTTAACTCTGCCAAGGTAAACAGGCTGTGGTGGACGTGGAAAGTCGACATTGTGAGTTAAGTCAAGTTAACGCAGACCTGCTAAACTATTTAACGTTGGTACAATATACAAAATAAATTATGTGAATTTTTAATAAATAGTTGAATCAAATTCACTTATGTTCATCAGTTTGTATAAGCACACCTGTCGTACAATAAAACAGTGGTTTCAAGCAGCTGCACTGAAACTTGGACTTTCACTGTACATTATAATGTATCCCAGTGTAAGTGATATTTTAGAGACACATGGTCAAAGCTCCAAAAACTTCAGGTGAAAGTATGTAAACCTGCTCCCTGCAAGTCAAGAACCAGGGTTCAGCCTCCACTGAGCTGACACTTACCCCCGTGCACACACACACACACACACACACACACACACACACACAGCTGACTGCTGCTGAGTGTAAACATGTCCTTTCATTAGAGTTCCTCTCCAGAATATGTGGTTGTATTGTTTTCTTCATAGCTGATTCATATGTTGAAGAACTTGGTGATAGTTGGTGAGTGGGGAAATGACCGTGTGCAAAGTGAAGATGTGTGGAAGCATGTGAACTCATTATGGTACCTCGAATATTCTCCCAAGGGTGGCAGTTTCTGAGAATGCCATCACTCTTTTTTTTTTGTGTGTAAATCAACAACAAAAACATAAACAAACAACATTTGTGGCCAAGACTTCTGAGCTCTGAACCTGGTGAACGTCGCTGTTGGCTACACACACAGTCACACAGTCATACAGTCACACAGTCACACAGTCACACAGTCATACAGTCACACAGTCACACAGTCATACAGTCATACAGTCATACAGTCACACAGTCACACAGTCACACAGTCATACAGTCATACAGTCACACAGTCATACAGTCACACAGTCACACAGTCACACAGTCATACATACAGTCACACAGTCATACAGTCATACAGTCACACAGTCACACAGTCACACAGTCACACAGTCACACAGTCACACAGTCATACAGTCAAACAGTCATACAGTCACACAGTCATACAGTCACACAGTCATACAGTCACACAGTCATACAGTCACACAGTCATACAGTCATACAGTCATACAATTACACAGTCATACAGTCATACAGTCACACAGTCACACAGTCACACAGTCACACAGTCACACAGTCACACAGTCATACAGTCGCCTCCTGTAGGTGATTAAATCGTTCAGAAGTTCCATGTGGTTTGACTACTAACATGTAAGAACACTTTTTTAAAACACGTGTTAAAACACATGTCACAAGTGTTCTGACAACAGCTCCTGCCTTATGGAAACTCTTTCGGGCAAGACTACCCTCTAAATAAATAGGAGTAAGCTCAGGAGCTGCAGTTTTTCTGGATAAAAAGCTGTATAACGTTTATATTGCTCAACAGATTTCAATGAGTTGGTTTTATATTCAAGGGTTAATGACCTACGGTACTAGTCAAAAGTTTGGACAGGTTCTGGTTTTGCTCGACAGCTGGTTTGGGGTTCAAGTCTGTGGAACTCAATCTGGGCATTGATGAAGAGATGGTATTTAGATGCAGGTTCCAGGTATTGTTGGTGATCATGATTGGTCAGGCAGATGTGACATCACAACCAGAAAGATTCCTACAAGCACAACATGTTCAGGTTTTCCAAAATAATAATCTACACTGATGAATATTGTATTTTCTTCTCTACTACAGATAGCTCTGTCCTTCACTGTCTGATCTTTGATTGATGCTCACTGACTGTAAATAATAACAAGCATGAGATGCTTTGTAGTATATTTGAGCCCTGAGCAGTGGCTGCAGGTATAACACAAACATGATACATCATCATCAGTGTCTCAGCTGGTTTTTTTTAGCTTCCTCTTTTTGAATGTGTCCTCCTGTCTCTCTTTTCTTTTTCAGGTCGAAGGATGGCACTGTCCTTTCTTCTCTTCTCCGCAGTGTTGCCCCGACTCAGCGTGTCTGCGTACAACACATCAGCCGGTAATGACTGCGCTGTCTCACATACAAGTGTATGTCTCTGACACAATGTCTCCAGTTGTACAAAATGACTGTGGCTGCAGCAGAGCAGTGGAGGATCTGTGACCCTGCTGGTCTGGTGTGTTTTTGTTGGTAATCCTCTTGGTGCTATTTTGTACAGTGCTTAAAATAGCTAATAACCTCTGCGGTGTTCAATAGGAAGGTTTGTTTTGCCAATTTTTTGCTTTTTGCAGCAAGTACAAAAAGGCTGACAACAGCACAAAATATCAGACAGATAATTTGACTTGTAGGTTAATTAACCAACAGAACATGATGGAGTCTGTGCTCCTGTTTTTAGAGGTGAGGGAAATTCTAGTATTATCTTAATGTTAGCACTAATTAGCAGGTATCTGTGTCATAACTGGCTTGTTAGCTTAGCTCGTTAGCCAGCAAATGAATTAGCCTTAGGTTAGCCTTCGAGCAAGACTCCTAGCTGTGCTAATGATGCTAAGAGGAGCGTATGCTTGACACAAACCCTCATGTTTTGAATTCTCCCCCTCCCCCTGCCCTTCCTCTTTACCCATTGTTGGATAAGGCGGGAGTTAGGCGGAGTCAGCCACTGCCAAGATGGCGATGGTGGAGCAGCTCACTCAGAGCTTCAAAACTGCTCTTCAGTAACCTGTGGGTGACGTCACAGAGGCTACATCTATCTTGTGTGATGACCACTGCTCCATCTGTTATTGGTTGTCTGGCTCTTCCTGTTCCTCCTAACCTGCAGCTGTTTCAGCTCATTTTCAGTATCTGCTGACGCTCCTGGTCCCTCTCCGTCGTTATGAAGTCTCTCTGTCTGGTTTGTTATTGTTCACTCAGCTCCTCACCATGTGGAACCATGAATCTGAGGTGTCCACAGGTTCTTTCAGAACCTTATTCATGTAGTTAGTCGTGACTGGAAATCACTGGTGTTATCACTTTTATAGCATTGAGGTTTGGGCCTGTATTCTCATTGTAGTCCGTCCTACCTGTTTGTTTTTAATCATATAAGAGATCACATACTCATACACTTCAACTTCAAAATAATACAATTATTGTAAGACAGTAGAATTTTGAACCATTTAACATTTTATTGACATAGCAGAGTGGTGAACTCAGTCCAGTTACATACTGTATGTGTTTAGTATTCTACAGTTGTGACTCCGGTCCTTTTCCCTCTGTTATATCAGTCAGTCTCTGAGCATGAAATTGCTGCCACAGCTCTTGAGACTCATACTGGACAAGCACCATTTCCCACCTCTAACAGCCCGGCTTGGCAGGCAGGCCCAGCCCCACATTTAAAAACTGATCTGCAACCAACGGGAGCTGAAAGCACTAATGAATATTTGCTGTAAACTCCTGGTACTTATGGTGCTTTTATATCCAAGCTCATGCTTTGACACTAATGCTCACAGGCAGATGTCAGATCTCTGTAATACAGACATAAACCTGCAGTCAGATTAGTGAGCTGTCATTTCCTCTTTGTGCCGAGCGTTGGAGGTGGT
>NW_019525505.1:217953-236378 GCF_002814215.2 Seriola lalandi dorsalis
GAGGAAGGGGGTGGGGGTGGGGGGCTGTTTGCTATGGGAGTCACGTCTAGTGGTCTTTCCTGGCCTCTGCTGAGAAATGCGGTGAATGTTTAGTAATTAGGGTTTTACACTGTGGGTGAACCTGTGTGGAGTGGCAGGCTCCAGATGTATTATCCTCCGGGAAGGCAAGGCAGTGAGAGATGGAGAGACCGGAGATAATCAGATACACAGAGAAGACTTGTGCTGTAGCTTTGGTGAAAAGGAGGTTTCCAATGAACTGGCAGGAAATAAGAAATGCCAGCACACAGAGGAGGCTAGGTGGAGCTGCTCTCCTCCCAGGACTGATTGATTTCATGTGCTTTAATGGATGGCCATAGTGTAAAGTAAGGTGGTGGGTGTTGTGTATCAAGGTCACTCCCCATCTACATCAAAGCTCGGCTGACATCTTCATCAAAGAATCTGTTACCATTCTAGTGGACTTTTTTTCTGCCTGTTTCTCCCACACAAACCGGTTTTTATTAAAAGGCTGCTCAGGTTCACAGCTCTGAGGGGCTGATACCTTCCATGTGGTGTTGGCAGTGTGGGTGTAATTTATGAATTTCTGCCCATATCCATCAATAATATGATGATCTGATCAATTATCTGATCAACAGACAGATTTCCGTTATTTTCCAAGGTTCAATGCCAACCTTCACTTATAGTCTCTCAGTTAGGAGCCAAGCTGATTATCTTTGGGTTGTGAAATGTTTATCAGACAGAAATTGCAATCAGAAGATATCGTGTTGGACTTTATGAAATTGTGATGGTAGTTTTTCTCCTCTGACACTTGGTTATTTTCAGCTGTGATTTATTCAGACATTCCTCTCTGACGTTGCTACTTATGGAGACTGAGGACGGTTGCAACACTTTGTGCATTTCTCTCAGTCACTCAGAGACTATTTGGACCAGACCAACCAAACTGTTATATATTATATATATATTAACCTCACATCTGTCTGCTAATTACCCATACCATTTACACATGATTACATACAACTGTCATTCACTATATTCATTGAATGGAAGAATTCTGATGTTGCAACTGACCCCAACCCACTAATTAACTTTAGTTTTTTGTCTCAGTAAGCATACTATTCTGAAAATATACATTGTTTTACTATAATATTATTTATTTACTTAATGACATTTAACAGTTATTGAGTTTTGTTTTACATAGAACATCGAACCTGCTTTGAGTCAAAATAGACACAATTTATGTATTTTATTGCTTATGATAAACAGAACAGGCAAATATATTATAAAACCATGAGAGGCCACAAAAAAATCCCCAAAATAACTTGTTTGTTTTCTCTTATTTGTTAAATAACAGGTAAGTAGATGATGTGTTGAACCAGCTCCCTCTGAATGGGCCCCTGTTGATGCCTAGATGATGGATTTAATGTGTTGGTTGCTGTGCTGTAGCAAAATTGTAACTGTTGTTTGTTGAAGTTGTTCTACAGTCATGATTGACAGCAATGCCAGCAACACCTAAAAGTTTCCTTAAACCTATATTTAGTTTGATTCCCACATGCAAGTGGTGGAAGGATTCTGAAATTCTGATCCTGAGGTACAAACATCCACAATCTCGTATCGCAATACAGGACGATGGGACCGATGGACGATGTAAAAGCGATGGTGTTCCACAAATCAACATGATTAGTTTAGTTTGCTTAAGATGGATAATAACCCTGAGAATGCAGACTACATTCTGAATGAACTGAACCGAATGTGGATATGAAGAATCGTTACATCCCCCGGGAACAGCGACTACATTATGTAATAATTATTTAAGTTCCTGGAGTAGAAAATGAAAAGCAAAGGTAAAGAATGAACTGAATATAATCATGTCACAGGGCAGATGTTGATTGTTAAATGCTGAGTAGGATGAGACATCTAAAGATCCGTTAGCAGATTTTGTGTGGAAATGTATCTAATTTTTCATTGTAATGTTGCCGTAGCACCAGGAATAAATGTTTGTTGTCAATATCTTACATCTCAAATTTAATAATTCGACCTGGGTTGAACCTAAGGTCAGCAAGTCATCAAAATCATTACAGCCAAGAAAATTCTCAAGAATTCATCATGAGAAACTGCAGACAAATAGGATCTCTGAGAAACGCTGTACAGAAATTTACACACCTAGTGCTGGTGGCCATCACTAATCACTGAATTTCCTCTGATGAATCTGCTCTGAAAAATACAAAGCGTGTAAAAAATACAGTACCTCTGAGGCAGAAATAATTGGGGTGGCAGAATTAAATTTCTGTTCCTTTGTCACCTTCCAACTCTCAGATGTTTTCTGTAGCCTAAACCTTTAAGTACATCAGTCTCAGACAGCCTGAACATGCAAATCTGTCTTCTTCCCGCTAGTCAGGCCCCAGCTGGCCCCATTAACCGTGTTTCCATCCCACTGAAAGCACAATTTCTTCATGTAAAACCATCGCTCAGTCAACAAATAAGCTCTACTGGCAGCAACAAGGACAGACCTCATATGGATACCGTGTTACTGGAGGAAAAACACGGTTGTGCCTAATGAGTGAGCCTTCTGCTGGAAGCCAGGCTGCTGGTCTTTCAGCATGTGCTGAAAACATGACAGAAGTCTCCATCTAGTGGTAGGACGGGGCCCTGACCGTGAGAAAAGCTTTTCCTAACATTTCAAAGGAGTAATAGTCTGAAAGTACTTTCTGAAAGCTACAAAGCATTGTGTTTCCCGTTCTCTTTGACTCATTTCTTACTCATCTGTCCATATTGTTATGTTATTCACTAGGAACTATTTGGATGATATAAGACTTACAGTGACAAATGAAAAGAAATGTTTTATTTTTTATTAGGTCGTCATCAAGAAAAAGACTTATAGTGCACATAATATCACGGTTTGCTTTTTGCCTCTTGATTCCATTGTGAATTCAGACTTGAAGTGAAGGAAACTTTAAAGGGTAAAGGCAGTTTAATGCTTGAAATGAAGTATGAAGCATTTCTAAAGGAAAAGTGACCTGTTATAGATCTGTTATAGATCTGTTATATACCTGTTATACACCAGTCATAGACCTTGTGTAGGCCTGTTATAGACATGTTATAGACATGTTATAGACATGTTATAGACATGTTATAGGCATGTTTTAGACATGTTCCCTCATTACCTCCTGTTTAATCTGTAAAACTGGACTACACAGTGTGTGCAGGATCGAGTCAAAATAAGCTTTTGTGTGTGTGTGTGTGTGTGTGTGTGTGTGTGTGTGTGTGTGTGTGTGTGTGTGTGCGTGCCTGCGTGCGTGTGAGAGCACATTGTAGTGACGGACTATCTCCCACTGCAGCAGTGTGGCTGTTGGTGTTTTAAGAGCTGTTGGAAACAATGGAGCTGTGTGGCTCAGAGGAATCAGATAAATCAGGCTTTGAGACACACACAGTATCTGTTAGAAGGTTTGGTTTGCTCTTTTCATGGGATTTGATAACCATGAGAAAAATATAACAAAAATTCACCTGGAATTATTCTTTGAAATGTGGTTTTAAATCTCTGAATTCTGTGTGGCTCTCAGGATCCGGCAGCAGCGCTCAACTGTCTTGCAGCTGATGAACAGGCAGCAGATGGAGACAGGCAGGAGCTGGAGGGATGGCTGGGTATTTATCTGCTCCACCTCACAGTGTGTCTCTCTTTCAGGTTGTGCTATCATCCGCCCTCCCCGAGATGGAGGGATAAGGTACAGAGGCCTGACACAAGAGCAGGTGAGGAATGGCAGCTGCAGATACAGTACATACGTATATATGTGCATGAATTACAGCATACAGCATTAGTGCTGTGGAAACGTAGCCTACATTACACTGGATGTGTCAGGACAACAGGTAAACATGGTGGGGGTGTTGAGTTTGCATTCACAGCAAACGAAACCAGATAAGTATATATAATATATAAAAATAGAGATGTTACTGAAATATGATCAAATATAAGAGAGAGAAATAAGAAGTGATGGCCTGCAGCTGAGAGGAAGAAGAAAACTCTTCATTCTAACTTGATTAACAAGTGTTTGATACAATAGGACATCTAGAAACCACCGCCCACCACAAATCCATCCACTACCTAGAAAAACAATGTAGACAAATCTGTGCTGTGATATTTTTCTACTGGTGCACTGATGTGTGTGTGTGTGTGTGTGTGTGTAGATCCGCAGTGTGCAGGTGCTCCCAGTAGACTATGAGATAGAGTACATCTGCAGGGGCAACAGGGTGATCGTGGGACCCAAGGTCAGGAAGTGTTTGCCCAACGGCACTTGGACGGACCTGAGCCAGCACAGCAGATGCTGTGAGTGTTCACTCTGTCATCCACTGTGTGTCCGTCACTCATGCATTCATCTCCCACCTGAAACATACATGCTCCATCACTGAGTCCTCGGTCGTCTGCTCTCTGAGGGAAAACGATGTGCTGGTTTCCTGTTGAGGAGAGATCTTCTGAACTCCCTTTGTCCTCACAGGGAACATTCAGATTTTCTGGACGACTTGGACTTCAGCACTGTTAGTTTTAGTGTGTGTACTCGCCGATTAGTCCCCGGTTCGCACCACAGAGAGGAACAGGAGAGAGTAACATGTGAAGGAGATTCTTCTCTCTTCCGGTGTTCATCTCGTTTTCTTAGGTCTAACTTACGATCCCAGAGTTCAGGCCATAATGACCTTCACTGTGTTATACAATGGGTTACTGTTTACACACTGTTATGGCTGATAGTGGACATCCGGAGACACTTTTATCCTCTGTTGTTGTGGTAAGAAACATGTGGTATTAATTAGGTAAGAACATGTAGCAATGTTGATTTTGTCCAATAGCATCTTCACACATGAATTTTTAGGATGAAGAATCGTCTTATACGGAGTAAGGTGTGGTAAAATGTTGCGACCATGTGAGACCTGGGATATTTATACCCATAGTCAGACAAGGCATCTTCAGAGCTTGGCGTGGCACCGCTATGGTTCACCTGCTGTCGCCCGCTTGCAATAAATACTTCAGCCATAGACATCTGAACTCCCGGTCATTGTATTTTCTTCAGCTAACAACAATTTAAATCACAACACGGAGCAAAATGCTCATTTGTGCAGTAAAACACACAGTAAGTTACAAATGGTTCATTCGTCTTCCACTGGAAGACGAATGAACCTCCATATCCACGCTCCATATCCACGCTCCATATCCACTCTGCTCAGCTGTTTACAGAAGCTGCTCCTTATGGGGCCAGAGCAGTTGAAAACAAAACCTGAACTGAAAAAGGAAACAATGACATAGAAACACTTATATTGGAAAAAAGATTAAACCTAGTATATGTCTGGACCTCCTATGGTCAAATCTTGATTTTATAACTGTGACTTCCTCTGACAAAATCACCAAACACATAAATGAAAGACAAAGACTGAGCTGTGATTTCAGCCAGATTTACTGTAAAATGTTGTTTGACAGAGAAACTTCTTTTTTTTGAAAGTATTTTTTTAGGCTTTTCAGACCAAATGTAACACATTCCACCAGCTGCACCACCGGGGCCTCGAGACAGCAATCTTTCTTATTTAGTCTCTCACACAGAGCACAGCCTCCATCTGTAACCCCAACATAGTTTAGTCTTTATTTACTTAGAGGCAGGTCTTTATGTCTAACTCCCTCTGTTTGATATGTAGAGTTGCTCATAGTCATTATTACCAAGACTCGTTACTGATGACTACTCTCTCTCTCTCCTGCTCTCTCTGCTCCGTGTGTCTCATGTTTAGTTATTCATCTGCCTCCTTCAGTAATAATGAGACGTGTAATGAAAGTAGTTTAGGGGGTCAGGTGATAATGGCTAGCTGAAGGCTGTGTCTTTGCGGAGCTCCTGGTCCCGCTCTCGTCCAACTATTTTCATTTTAAAAGTGTTTTTTATCTGCCTTAAGTTACACCAATGATATCATAACATGGCAACTAAACCTGGCGGACAGTCTCAGAGAGAAAGACCTTCCAAACTGAGGCAAACAACCTACCCGTGGACGATCTGGTCGCCACCCTTGAGCTCCACCTGGCGCCAACTAGACGACTCGGAGAACCAAAGCAGACATGACTACATACGAATCCTGAATCTGAAGGATGGTACGGAGGGTGACCATCCTCTTGAATTCTTTGAATCCTGGCAGCCAACAACGCTTGGTTTGGCTCCATGTTTGACAGAGGTCTTTGGTTACTGTGTGGTGTCCCATCTTTGTAAATTTGGTTGCCAAGTTAGACTGCCTAGGTGATATCTGGTTATACCTCTGCCTATTTAGGGCGGGAGCCAGGGCTTTTGGGAGAATTTTGTTCTCCTGTATTTCCTTTCCTCTTGTACCCTCTCCATAGTGATGGCCTCCTTTGGTGTCGTGTCCCCTACTAATACCCATTTGGTATATCTTTGTTGTTTTTGTAAGTATGAGACCTGCTTGTCATATTTGATCTCGTTTTCCTTTTTGGGGATGGGTTCTGGTTCCTTTTCGTGTTTGGTCGTCGTTTGGAGACGGCTTCTTCTCACATGACAGTACTATCTATTTCTGCCTATTTTCAATGTTGAAGAGCAACAGATTCTTGCAGACATATATCTTGCTATACATGGAATCTACTAAACAATTAGGTTGAGTGTCACAAAACTGATAACATGGAATGTGAAGGGAATAAATAATGTAGTTAAGAGGCATAAAATTCTCTCATCCCTTAAAAAAAGAAGGGGCCCACCTAGCTTATTTACACGAGACCCACTTAAGTGACCTTGAACATTTGAAAGTGAGGAGAGACTGGGTGAGTCAAGTTTTTTACTCTTCTTTTAATTCCAAAAGTAGGGGGGTGGCAATCTTGCTACATAAAAGGCTACCTTTTACTTTAGAAAAATGCATACAGGATTCTGAAGGAAGATATGTCATAATCTCAGGTTTCTTATATGGGGAAAGGCTTACTCTGGGATGTATTTATTCCCTCAATACATTTGAGGCTTTTTTTCTATTCCAAATTGCTAGCTGATGTAACTTCTAATATCTCACCTCTTGTAATCTTGTGTGGGGACCTGAATGCCTGTTTGGAACCAGCGTTGGACCAATGTCCTGTCTAATCCATATGCCCGTCCAAAATGGCAGTAGCCGCCAGGGAGCTATGCAGTGATTTGAGTTTATTTGACACCTGGAGGTTACTGAACCCAAAAGTGAGTGACTTCACTTTTTTTCCCCGCCCACTTAACTCTTTTCAAGGACTGACTATTTTTGGACCTCGAGCCAGGCAATGAACAGGGTTAAAACATGTAGTATAAAAGCCATGACACTTTCAGATCATTCGCTTGTTGGACTGGAACTTACACCTTCCTATTATGACCCCGCTGCACGTCACTGGCGGCTCATCCCTTTCTTACTCAGTAATCCAACCTTTTTAACTTTCTTGGTGGAACAACTGGCGCTGTTTTTTTTCTACTAATGATACCTCTGATGTTTCAGCATCAACATTATGGGAGACTGCGAGGTCTTATATCAGAGGAGTAACTATCTCATACACCGCAGCTAAAAGAAGTGCTCAGACAACAAGATTGTAATGTGATTCCATCATTAAAGGATGACAGGGGAGTTAAATACTTTGAAACTAAACATATGGTTAATATCATGAAAAGTTTTTTACCAAAATCTGTATTCTCCAGAAAGCCCTGATAATGCCGAGGACCAGGCAAGATTTTTAGACCATATAGATCTCTGTGTGCAGGGACCATCTTTACCAAAGAGGAGGTCGGGTAGATTGTAAATTGCTATCAAAATTCCTTGCCAGGAGATTGGAGTTTTATCTTCCTTCTCTGATTAAGCCTGATCAAACAGGTTTTTATCAGTAACATGTTTTCACATTCAAATGTTCAGCGTCCTCTTAATGTGATAGAATGTGCAGACTGCAGTCAATAGAGAATCCTGTGTGTAGCTTTAGATGCAGCTAAAGCTTTTGATAGGGTGAAATTCGAATATCTCTTTGAGGTCCTTCAGAGGATTGGACTAGGGCCTGAAGTGGGTAAGGCTGCTCTACAGTGCCCCCATGGCGAGAGTGTTGGTCAATGGCTGTGCCCCAGAGGCCTTCCATCTGGGACAAGGCATGAGAAAATGTTGCCCCTTGTCCCCGCTGCTATTTGCATTAGCTTTCAAGCCACTTGCAAACGCCATAAGGTGCAGGGACGATATCTCTGGTGTCAGCATTAGCAGGACTGTTCATATGCTAGCACTTTATGCAGATGATGTTATTCTGTTCTGACTGTCCTGAAACTTCTGTTCCTGCCCTTGTCTCGACTGTAGATGCCTTTGGCAATTTCTCAGGTTACAGAATTAATTATGATAAATCCGAAGCTTTGCCTCTGGGTGACTTTGGGGATAAAAATGCTTTGCCCAACTTTCCATTCAAATGGTCTGATTCTGGTTTTACGTATTTAGGTGTTAACTTAAATAACCTATATAGGTTTAATTTTGCCCCCATTATATCTTTAATTAAAAGTGAGTCTGCTCAATTGGTGGTTTGACCTCCCCCTCTCCCGGTTGGGTAGAGTCAGTCTAATTAATATGAATGTCCTCCCAAGGATCCTGCACCCCATTATACAGAACAAAGCCTTTCCCCCAGGACAAGGTATGAACATATTTCAATGCTGGTCACGGTGTCAGGATTGTTAGTGATATGTTTGAAGATGGAACATTTTTGAACAAATCAGAACCAAATATGGCGTACTGTCTTAACATTTTTATGGCTATCTTCAGGTCAGATGTTTCATTAACAGTCTTGATCTCCCTGAAACCCAGCCAATAGCCTCAGCTTTTGTCTCATTCTTGTTACATATTCACCAATTTAAAAAAATGATATCTTCCATCTAAAACTACAGTCCCTCAATACATGTAACATTGACAGAATTAAAAGTAGGTGGAACAAGGACTTGGGGACTGAGATAACAGGCTAACAGAGTCAGTACAGCATCTTTTATAGATTACAAAGCACACAGCAATCCCTCAAAACTTGTTATCCTGGGATCTCGGCCCTCTGTGTTAAGTGCAAGGTGGTCGGGTCTTACATACATTGCATCTGGCGCTGCCCTTTGATATTTAAATTTTGGGAAAAAGTCTCACAGGAAATTAACATAATTTTTGGTAAGAACATACAAATAAATCCTAGTTTGTTTCTGTTAAATCTTTCAGGAGAGTGCCTTTTTCTATCAAGTGTCCAGCAACAAGCTTTTTTTATTAGCTAGGAGATGCATTCTATTTCAATGGATTAAGTCCAGACCTCCAACTGTTAACCAGTGATATGGAGAAATGTTTAAAGTTCTGCCAATGGAGCGCTTGAGGTCACTTTTAAAGGGGAATGAGAGGTCTTTCGATAAGTTGTGGGTGCCTTTCCTAAACCACCTGCTGGACTGTACAACAGACTTAGTACACAGAGGGGGTTGCAATGTAGACCCTCCTGCACTTCCTGCATCAATCATACTTTAGACTGTCCTCCTGTAAGAAACAAGCCCACAGGTCGTCTGTGCAGCAGGTTATTATGATCCATAGTTACATTTTGTTGCTAGGCGATATCTAGTGGTCGTAGTTATGATGACAGGACCAAAGGGAAAAGTGCGGTGACATAGTATAAAGACAGACAAAGTCCACATCAGGAGGAGGTTGTGGTGGATGGATGAATATGACACAGGAGAGAGGTGTTCCATTCCTATGTGAAAGTAACAGTTATGTTGTTTCTATTATTGTAACCATGACAACAAAGACTGTTTAACATAGAGGATGTATTTATTTTAACCCAAATCACCATCTTTTCCCCAAGCTAACCAAGCCAAGACCGTTATTATAGTAACCATGGCGACAAAGGTAGGTACGCTGGTCTCGGTACAGTCAGCGTTTTTATTATTGTAACCCCACAACCCTGGTCCAGTACACCAGGAGAAACTCCTATTGGTTGTATCAGAGGGTTGAAAAAGATCGGCCTGTGTGGTTGTTCAGGTTGGAGGTGTTGTTGACATAACGAGCCAATGTCACTGTTGACATGTCAGTGTTAGAGAAAAAAATCCCTTAAGTTTTCAGACTGCAAATGAACTGTCTCAGTATCACACAGACCGTGTGATATGTTTTTGTATTGGCAGAGGAACCTGCAGCTCATGGCTTTGTTACTGTTGCTTCTTTGGTTTGTATTTTTCCCTCTCGACCTCTAAAATCAGAATAAACTTTGCTGACTTATACTTGGTATCTGATGTTTTCTGTAACACATATCATATTTATACATAGATGTAAAGGTCTGTGTATGTAATATTTACACCTATACATCTTTATCTTGTGACAGGGTAAATAACCCAGATCTACGCTGCCTTTATGAAGCAGGTAAGATGTTTGTCTTCTGTGGATATGCAGCCTGGGCACAGCACACAGGTCACTGTCACAGTGAACCGGTCTCTTCAGTCTCAGCACAACCCTGTTCAAAACCTTCAAGATAGTACTGTATTGTATTGTATTGTATTTTCTTTTCGTGTCATGTGCACAAAGAGTTCAACCTTCTTGGATTTATAAGACACAAGAAGTTTCATTTCATCAATAAATTATAGGAATTTTTTTTACTGCTCTTTTCTCCCGAGCTTGACAGATAAAATCTTCTACAGAAAAAGTTCCTGAAACTAGTTGAGGGTGTGGCTGTTTTGAGTGACAGGTGGGTAAGCTTCTGCTTGCTACAAACCAGCATTCACCAAAATCTCAGTTCCACACACGACCCACCAACTTTTTATGTTAAGCAAATAAAATTGCATCATCTGCATATAATAATATAATAACAAACTCACAATCTGATCACCAGTAGCTTAGGATAATTTTGTTTTGAGGATTCAGGAACAGGTTTAATATCGGTGTAGAAATAACACCTCTGTCAAATTCATATAACACAGTAATCAACCTCAGTGACTTCAAGACTCGACACTTTCCACTTTTTTTTTATACAAACTCTGAATCAGAGCAACATATGCCATCCTCTAGATTGACCTCCGTGGGTGTTCACCCAGACCTAATCTTTTAATTTTACTCCAAAACTGATGGGGATTATGAGTCCGGGGAGGATTATATCAGCTGTTGGCTGGACTGGGGGCACTGGATAGATCCAAATCAATGAACTGAATCTTAATGACAATGGTACATTGATCAGTCACTGCTGTGAATATTAAACAGTTAATAATCATTAAATACCCTGAAAGTGAGATGAAGATGGGCATTGATCTCATGTCTATGTGTGCAGTGCAGAGCTGGACATGGTTAGCCAAATGAATGATTGGCTCATTTACAGCTGTGCATCTAGTAACATCCAATCAGGTGTACATCACGATCATTATAACATGACACTTCCTCACTGTTACTCCAATGATCTTGCTCATGCCAGCGCAGTTTGCTGCAGCTCCCTCCGCCACGACAATCTACTCTTTATGTTGTATTTCATGCAGAGGCACGCCATCAGGAGAGGCAAACCAGGAAAATGTTTGGGGCCCCCTGAGAGGAAAAGGGGCCAATCAAGGATTGCCACTGATTTTGTGTCGATTGACTAAGATTTGTGTTCACGTTTGGGAGATTATCTCTGTCAGCAGAATCCACATCACTGCTTGAATTCACAAAGACCTCCTTTAAACCACAGAGTCTTTCTGTGTAACCTCTGTGTCCCTGAATGAACCACAGTGGAATGACAGTCTGTGGTTTTAGGGGAAGTTACGGGGCTGGAACTCTATCTTGACAAACAACAGCCTGTCTCTGGCTGTAGTGCCGGTTGCCAGATATGGTCAGTGAGCTCAGGTTTTAGTTCTGGCCTCTGTGCAGGGACAGTGCTACCAAACCTGGCAACTTCACTGTGGGGGCAAAACTTTGAAGAAATTGTTCCAGTGTGTCCTTCCTCATTTTTACATTTCTGTTCCTGTAAAGATCGAACAATTAAACATGCAAATCAGTGAACTTCAGAGGTGTTGGCTAGCTGTTTCTCCATTCTTCTTTATGCTTATTGAGGCTAGGCTAACCACAACCTGACTCCAGCTCTGTACTTTACACACAGACATGAGATTGATATAAATATGAACATCTCACATGTAAATGAAATTAAAGTCAATATAATTCCTACATGTTGAACTATTCCATTAACATTTGAACATTAATATTTAAAATCTAATATATTTATTTTGAGGTTATTATCCAGTAGGTCTAAATTACGATACTGTATTAACAATGTTCTTCAGGCCATTCTGAAACCACCAGAAATCCTGTTTCCTCCTGGGTCTGATCTCACAGTAAATCTCCTGGTCATGAATCCTGTCCTTTGATACACACTTCTCACTATATTCCAGTTGTTCTTTGTCTGTTTTTAGCATGTGCTACTGTGAGTCACTCCTGAGTTTATCCTCTCGAACCCAATTAATGCCATGACCTGCCTTCATGTCTCACTGCACCTCCTTCGCTTCATCTTCTCTTTTGCTGTCACCATCTAACAGGTCAAAAGATTTTACTTCACTGTGTGTTGTAAACCTTTTATGATTTTCTTTAAAGCTCCATATTGTATTGAGGTAGATGTCCACGTGTTGTTTGATTATAAAGCAGGTCTAGGTTCCACAGAGAAATGCGCACAGCCTGTATTCAGAAACTGAGCCTTAAAACCAGCCGTGTCGTGGATCACTCAGAAAACAGTCAGCTAATCAGAGGAAAGGTTCAGAGTCTCCTCTCTTCTAATTGGCTCACCGACCTGTTGTTACTAGAGCTCCAGAGAGAAGCCTGAGAGATAGACTAGAACTACATTGAGATGGTTTTTGGTTCTTAAAACCACAAATTTATCTTATGGATCAACACTTCAAATAAAACACAGGAGAAGAGGAAAAAATGGAGCCCTAAAGCCACTGTTTGCAGGTTTTGAAATTTGCTGCCCCTTAGTGGCCATTTCAAAAACCAGACAGCTGTTTACT
Organism: Seriola lalandi dorsalis; assembly: GCF_002814215.2. Taxonomy (NCBI): domain Eukaryota; kingdom Metazoa; phylum Chordata; class Actinopteri; order Carangiformes; family Carangidae; genus Seriola; species Seriola lalandi. The sequence continues at coordinate 230,907 of NW_019525505.1, forward strand.
GCTGCTACCACTATTACACGGTATCAGATCCTCAGGACAAGTGTAATATGCGGTCTCCTCTGTGTCTCTGTTCCAGTGCTGTTGTGTCCGCGGGTATGGACGTCATTGGAAAATGGCCGGGTGTCTTCTCGGCCCCTGGGGCCCCCAGTGGAGGGCACAGTGCTGCACTACAGTTGTCTGCCCGGCTTCATCCTCATGGGGCGAAACTCAACACAGTGCAATAAGATGGGCAAGTGGGACACGCCCAAACCTGTGTGTCACTGTGAGTGCCTCCACTCCCTCCACACAATAACAGCAGTTCAACACAAATGTCCAATATTTAGTGTAAAGGCACCACAATGAAAGACGTCCAGGCCTGACAGAGACTGAATATGTTCATTTTTACAACATCTTGAAGCACCACTATTCACATGTTTGTCACATTTTAACATTAAAGCCTCCTTCAGCACACCAGACATATAGAGCCGAGCGAGCCCGTGTGAAATGACCGGAAATGAAGATGTGTGATACTTCAGATAGACTCTGTGTTACTCGACTGTTTGTTAACTTTGTGTCACCTCCTCTTTTCTCCCAGATGATCGGCACTACAAAGGTAAGAACATCTTCATTCATTACTTATGAGGTTTAGTAGTAAAGTGAAGTGGATGCTGCTTTTTTTTTAATCATATCTTTCAATTTTGCAACTAACAGTTTTAGTTCATCCATTAGCTGTCAACATAACTGAAGAGTCTGCAAGTTTTAGTCCCTGTTGTGTGGTTGAGAGCCTTTGAATGACACTGCTGCAGTGACTGGCTGGACTGGAGACCAGTGAACTGCTCAACCCTGATGAATGGTTTGATTCATTCACAGATGATGGAAAGGAAAAACGCACAGGTTGAAACCAGCATGAAACATGGACATGCAGAGAAAATATTAAATATATTAGAGTTTTTCACAATTGCTAAAAAATCTCTTGAAACCTTCAATGCTTTTCTCAAAACAGTAAACACTAAACCCAGCTGTCAAACTACATTCACAAAACCTCTTATGCTTCTTGCAAAATCAAACCATCACCTCAGAACAGTTTTATCAGATCATACACAAACCAATCAAAAAAAAAAACACCACTGATCATTCATTACACACTACATACAACAATGGAAAACACAGTTTTCAGAGAATGCAGCTCCAGAAATGTTTATTCTTTATAATGGATGGAAGGCATTTTATGTTTTATGTCTCATTTCTTCAAAACACTGAACACAAATCCAAAAATAGCACACATAAGATGCAAAGTGTCACATACCTGCTGCAAAATGAAACACTGCATTAAAAATATCATAAACACATCTCAGAATCACATATTTGCATCAAATTCCAAACACGTTTCTCATTATAGTAAATTTTTGGATTTACCATGTTCTAAATATAAAGCTCTTCTGTCTTCCATAGGCTTGTATATATATTTCCATACAGTGTTCTAAAGTGACGGTACAATAATCTTCTGAGAGGGGTTTAAATACAATAAACACCAATATAATGTTGAAGCTGAATATATTTAGTTATCCAAAACATTACTGCTGTAACTGTAGTACAGCGAAGAGAAAAAACAAGACACAAGAAAACATATGGGAATTTGTACAAAAAGCATACACATATGTAAAAACATATTTACAGCATGATAACCATCCATTCCCACAATGCAATGCAGAAAATATGTGGCTACAGTAAGACTTACAAATGTTTATGTTTACAGTAATGCTGAAGTAGCAATTACATAAATCTTTTCATACCTGTTCAAACTTGTTTATACCTGTTCATATCTGTTCAGTGACCATATTGGTCTGGGCAAGGCTGCCCTGTAAACAAATAGGAATAAACAGAGGAGCAGCAGTTTTTCTGGATTAAAAGCTTTAAAATTTTTATATTTCTCACCTGATTTCAATTAGTCGTTTTTTTATTCAAGGGTTTATGATCTACATGCAGTTAATTAGATAATGAAAGATTGGGCTGGAATCACTGCTTTCCATAAGGAGCTGCATATCAAGGTTAGGTTTACATGAAGATAGATAGATAGATAGATAGATAGATAGATAGATAGATAGATAGATAGATAGATAGATAGATACTTTATTTATCCCCTAGGGGAAATTCATGTGTCCATTAGCTCATTGTCGATAATAATATAAAAAATAAATAAATAAATAATAATAATAACAGTTAATAATAAATAAACAATAATAATTAGATTAGTCCCTTCCTTTGGCGGAGGTGTTGTATAGCCTGATGGCAGTGGAAACAAAGGATCTCCTGAACCTCTCTGTTCTGCAGCGCAGTGAGATGAGACATTTGCTGCAGCTGTAGCTGCTTCTCTGTCCTGCCAGAATGTTGTGGAGAGGATGGTAATGTCCAAGATGGCCTTCATCTTACATTGCATGCATCTCTCGACAATCATCTCATGTCTGACATGCTGCTGCCCCAGCAGACTGCAGCATAAAAGAGTACACTGGCCACCACTGACTGATAAAACATGTGCAGCATTTCACTGCAGAAGTCAAAGGGCCTGAGCCTCCTGAGGAAAAAGGGCTGGTCCGGTTTACTGTCCAGGTGCACACCTAGGTATTTATAAGTGTGCACCACCTCAATGTCCTTCCCTCGAATGCTGACTGGCTGAAATGTGGGCCTAGACCTCTGAAAGTCCATGATCATCTCCTTGGTCTTGGAGGTGTTCAGAAGGAAGCAGTTCTTGTGGCTCCATTCACTGAAGGTCATCGTCAGATCTCTTTTCTCCTCTTCCTGCTCGTTCCGGATACACGCCACAATAGCTGTGTCATCCAAGTATTTCTGGATGTGGCAGGACTGAGAGTTGTATTTAAAGTCGGCCGTATACAGGGTGAACAGGAACGGAGTCAGAACAGTCCCCTGTGGAGCCCCAGTGCTGCTCATCAATGTCCCTGAGACACAGTTACCCAGCCTGACGTACTGTGGTCGTCTTGTAATGTAATCCACAATCCAGGACGTGAAGCAGGGATCCACCCCCATCCCTTCCAGCTTGTCTTTAAGAATGGGGGGTAGGATGGTGTTAAATGCACTTGAGAAATCAAAGAAAATAATCCTCATGTCACCACCTGGCTCATCCAAGTGAGTATGGGCCGGTGGAGCATGTAAAGGACGGCATCATCCACTCCAATATGTTCTTTGTAGGCGAACTGTAGGGGGTCTAGTACATGTTCAATCTGTGGCCTCAGAAGGTGGAGAAGCAGCCGCTCAGGGGTCTTCATGATGTGTGATTTGAGGGCCACCGGTCTGTAGTCATTGTCTCAGCCGGTCAGCCTACTTTATGGACCGGGACAAGACATGATGTTTTCCACAGGACTGGGACCCTCCCTGTTTGAAGGCTTAAGTTAAAGATCCTCTGGAGAGGCTCAGCCAGCTGGGCTGCACAGTCCTTTAACAGCCTCAGACACACACCATCCGGGCCTGTTGCCTTTCCAGGATGTAACCTCTTGAGCTCCGCCCTCACCTCCTCCGCTGTAAAGAACAGGAGACTTGACCCCAGAGTGGAGGGAGTTGCAGCTGCAGTGTCAGGTTGTGGAGGAGATGCTGTAGGAGAAGCTGCAGCTGAAGCAGTGGGAGAGAGAACAGGTGAGGCTGTGTCACACCTGTTGTAGAACAGGTTGAACTCATTGGCCTTGTCCACATCACCTGATGTTGCCTGGCTGTTCTTCTCTTTATAACCAGTGATGGTCCTCATCCCCTTCCACACCTCTCTGGTGTTGTTGTGCTGCAGCTTCCTCTCTACTTTCTTTTTGTAGTCCTCCTCCACCTGCTTTAATTTATCCTTCAGCTCATGTTGCACACACCTGAGCTTCTCCCTGTCTCCATCCCTGAAGGCCTCCTTTTCCTGGTTGAGGAGGGTCTTGATGTTACTGGTGATCCAGCGTTTGTTGTTTGGAAAGCAGTGTACAGTCCTTGTTGGTTACAGTGTCCATACGGAAGTTAATGTCGTCTGTGGTACTTTCAACCATTCTATCAATGTCAGGGTCCTTGCTGTTATCATTTTCCTGTGACTCCAACAGGACATTCCAATCTGTGCACTCAAAACAGTCTTTTAGAGACTCACTGGCCTCCGGGGTCCAGTTCCTGAATGAGCGAGTGGTTGCAGCCTGTCTCAGTACACAGGGCTTGTAGGAAGGCTGAAGAAAAAACAGGTTATGATCTGCTCTGCCAAGTCGTGCAAGAGCTGAAGCAGTGTAGGCCTCCTTGATGTTTTCATACAACAGATCAAGTGTCTTATTTTCCCTTGTGGAACATACTCGCTCCACCGTTCACACCTTACACAGAGCTATTGTAGCGTTAACACCACAATTAGAATTTACTCTCATTGAAATGGGGCACCAGTCCTCAAAGGAGGACAACAATGAATTACTTCATTGATTAATGTATCAATCTCATATCAGAAGCCGTGACTTCTCAAATCAATGGCTCTCCAGTCTCTACGTCAAAAGAATACAACAGGACAACAACTGGGTGTAAATAAAGGAGTTTATTTAACTAAACTACTATCTACAGAGTAAATGCAAAGGTTTAATAATCATAAAGATGAAAATAATAATGAAATGAGCAGTGTGATGAGTTGGCAATGGTGGGAGAGAATATGTTATGGCTATACAGCTAATGATACTACGTCTACGAATGAGATTTGATGGTTAGATATTACTATATTTCGACATCAACCCAGTCATGAGCAGAGTGTTAAGACCGGCCTACTGTGAGTTGCGCTGTAGCTGGAGACCCTTGGCTGGAACCCAGGTGGCTGTGGTTGCCGTGGTAACCCTGGAGACGCGGGGTCTAGGTGGATTCTCCTGGACGCTGTGTCCTGTTATCATGGTGACGGGTTCTGCCAGTGTCTCAGCAATTCAGCTCTGGTGGAGTTTGCCAGGAGACTTTCTGTCTCTTGATTTTTGGTCGGCTTCTCTGCAGGCGGTCGTGGGCAGATGTGTTATCTGCTGGCATCTGTCGCGGGTTGATGCAAAATAAACTCTAAGGCGCTTCATTTTGGCTGGATAACTTTAGAGGAGACTGGGGTTGACCAGATCACTCTAAACTGTCAGTTGGTCTTGGCTTGGCTTATAAAAATAAAAGATTGCGCATGTGGACAAAAAGAATGTTACTTGGAGCATGTGGCAGAGAGAGATTAAAGGATGCGGACAGAATGATAAAGTGCAACATGGCTAAGAGCCATGAGTTTGTGGCTAGCAGCTTACAGCTAAGAGCTGATGACTTAGAGCTAATGAATTAGAGCAATGTGTGAATTGATCACGACTGTTTTATCCCCTAGGGGCTGGCGCACGTTTCAGGGGCATCACCCGTCTTCTCCTATGTAATCAACTTGGAGACGAGAGTAATAGCTAATAGTTTATAAATGTGGATTACACAGCAGTTCTTTGACTGTAATAATAATAATATGGACATTCTGGATGTCATGTAGTG
>NW_019525505.1:236428-236756 GCF_002814215.2 Seriola lalandi dorsalis
GTCAAAAGAATACAACAGGACAACAACTGGGTGTAAATAAAGGAGTTTATTAACTAAACTACTATGTACAGAGTAAATGCAAGGTGTAATAATCATAAAGATGAAAATAATAATGAAATGAGCAGTGTGATGAGTTGGCAACCCGTCTTCTCCTGTATTTCAACTTGGAGTAGAGAGTCATTTTCCACTGAACTCTTTCATAGAGTTTACCTATAAACTTGCACATCCATCTTCCACCATGACCATGAAACATTAAATGAAATAACATATAAACCTAATGACACTAATAATGACAGACAGGAATAATACAAGAACAATACTACTGTGT
>NW_019525505.1:236796-246019 GCF_002814215.2 Seriola lalandi dorsalis
TGTGTGTGTTTGTGTGTGTGTGTGTGTGTGTGTGTGTGTGTGTGTATGTGTTCATGCATGGTACAGACAAGCCAGGATTCACACCTTAGTGATAATCAGACCTTTTGGTGTTACTTTTCTATATAGGAAACAACAACTATCAATAAACAGAGTCTTATTGTTACAAACTGGAGATTTTGCCTATATTCTCCAGTTGCCTGGTGTCCATTTGTTGATCCTCTGGAGCTGACCCTTTGACCCTTGGTCTGGTTCTGTGTCTCTCTGACATGCTAAAAGCATGGTCTGATTTTGAGAGAAGTGTCTTATAGTTTGATGTTGTAACAAAGTGCCAATTTTAGGTCCATAACTCTGCAGGTCCTTACAATGAACTTCTTTAATGGCTTGAGACTGATGCCAGACCAGGTATGTCAGCTACACTATAGAGGAGGCAGGCTACTTGTATAACATTTAGTAAATATTACGTATGTGTTGTAAATAGTAGTTTAATTTACTAAAGTAAGGTTAGTTTTAATAGCTCCTTATGACAATGAATAATTTCCCACCATGCCAGTAATCAAGTTAATCTAAACCCAGTTAATCTAACGTTGATACACGGCTCGTTATGGAAAACAGTGATTACAGCCTAAACTATCACGATACTAAGTAACTAGTGACCAAACTTTTATTTTCACTGCAGATTATAAACCCTCGAACATAGAAAATAACTAATTGAAATCAATTGAGAAATATGAATGTTATAGAGCTTTTTATTCACAAAAACTGAAGCTCCTCTATTTACGAGTAACCGTAAGTAGGCATAACCTTAAGTGGGCGTAACTGCAAGTATTGCAACCTGCAGACGGATACTCTTGGTTCATACCTGTTCATATCTGTAACTCTGTAATATTTAAAGCTGGAGTAGCTAATCTGTTTCAGAAACACTTTTTATTATATTTCTTTAGATTTTAGATTTTCTAAATATCCCGATAGCAATGAATAAAATAAATGCTCTGACAATAAACAGAAAAAAATTCGTCCTCTGTGTCAGTCACAGGGCTGTAAAAACTCTACCTACCTGTCTGTCAACTCCACTAGCGTGCCTGCGCAGTGCACTCGTGCTTCCTGCTGCATGACCGAGCTGCTTCCGTGTCAGACAAGCGGCAGTCGCAGGTGAAGAAGAGGAAGAAAATGCACAGCAATGGCAGAGAAAGTTCAACCAGTTCCTCCGAAGGCTTTGATGTCAGCAGCAGCTTCACTTGTAAAAGGAAGGCGGAAGCAGTAAAAAGCTGCAACGAAAATAAACAATAACAAGAGTTAACACTGATGTCGCTTTACAACGATGGCAAGAACTGAGGAGACAGAAGAGCTGAAAAGGGATGGATGGTGGCTGTATTAAAGGTAATTACCTTGTTTGTTGTCTGTTGTTTTGGGAAGTGGCGGGGGGGCGTTACTAACGTAGGTAGCTGTTTAAGCATAGACCAATGTATGTTTTATGTATTAGCCAAAGCTAATGTTAGATAAACCTGGGTGTAAGCAACATCAGCTATGCTAGTAGACAGGGTAGCTAACTTTATATTTACACATCATGTTGCCTTGTATGTAATCTGCGCAGCCTATATGTTCGGTGATGTCTGCACTGCAGTTGTGAGCAGATGTGGTTTGATAGTATTTATCTTATGTCTGTCATGGCTACGAATGGGACTTTGTGTTTTGTGTTTTTTTAGTTTTGAGAAAGACTCCTCAACTTCCACGACTTTACAAGAGGGATTGATGAGACCACCACCCCTGCTCCAGAGTTACTCTCCCACCGGTGAGTGCAACTTCATGTGATAGAAATGTAGCTTAGCTCTTCAAATCCTCTTACAATCAGGTCGTTGGCGACCCGTTTAGAAATGTACAAAGTTTTTAAGAAGGTGTTATTAAGGTGTAATTGCTTAGACCACTGTGCTTGATATAAATGCTTCCTTCTGTCTTGTGTAGCTCTTTTGTTTTACATACATGGGGGTACTCCTGACAATATTGGTTCTAGCAGTCATATTTTAGCCTACTAGCTGAGACCATTTATCATACTGGAAAAATATTCTTGAATGTATTATTCATGTACCTATGCTGGTCAGACACTGTCCATAACTGCTGGACTCAATGTACTAACCTACCCTCTCAAATAAGTATTTTGTAAAACCATCTTCCCCCAAGTCAAAATAATCTGAGACTTGTATTTCTATGTAGCAATAGTCCTGTGTTGTTATACGTTCTATAAGACATTCAGATCTAATTATGTAAATGTCATTTTTGTAGAGATGATGGCTAATTGATATTCTTTCTAAAGGACAGCCACTGCCAAAGCAGAAGCAGACTGCCACATGCAGAGCCTGACCTGTCAGCCAACACTGACCTCTGCTTATAATCAACAGTAAATATATTGTGTATGGCAATGTTACAATGTGTATATATCATATATTGTCAATAGTATTTGAGTATATGTTTATGTCCATAAAAATCCAATAAACAAGTTACATACCACATTGGATTATTATTTTTTGTGAAGCATACAAATAGATATGTCATTGTTAATGCTGTAAGTGTAAGGAAAAGGCATGTATCATTTTAAAGATTTTATTCAAAAAGGCCAGAACAGATTGTGCACATAAATAAGAATGCTATATAATAAAATACAAATTTAAATATTTACACAAGTAATGTATAAAAAGAAAAGATATTACTTGGTATTGTTACATCCTCCTGGGAAAAAGGACAGCAAAATACTACATGTATTGAGTGACAATGCACAGATTATTGCCTGACAGTGCTATTGCAGTTTACACTCTACTAGGGATGACACCTTGGATCTGGGTACTGGTCACATATTTTTCCAGACACAGCAACTAGGGATAACAACCGTGACCCTGTCCTACTGCTCTGTATTGCTACAAAACAAACTGTCTTAAAGCTGCAGAGCTGAACTGCTGGTTCATCTCCCCTGGATCTGGATTATCAGCTACTGCCCACATGTCATTCCAGATGTGTCTGGCAAGGTGCTGGACCCCGTCGTGCAAAATACAGCACCAGTCAAAAGTTTGGACACACTTTCCCTAGCTTTTGACTGGTACTGTATATGATTCCATGTGTGGCAGCATGGTACCGCATGAGTGGCGATGTTGTGATGTCCTTTCCACATCTGTGGACATTTCTGGTTAATGCACCAGGTAGGATGACCTGTATCCGGAGGTCCTGGTTGAGGAGCATCTGCTGATGTCATTTGTAACATATCAACCATCAATCTTGGGTCACAGAGCTCAGACAGAGCTCCAGCAGGAGATGCCACTGTTCCAAGTCCAGTTCTCGAATTCTGGCCTGTGCAGCAACAGATAAAGACGATTAAATATTATAGAACAGAGCTTTATTGAATTTTGTAATGGTGGTGTTGGTCAGAAAAAAACAGAAATAATTTGCTACTATAGATACCTGCTCATCTACACCTGCTCTACCTCTCCCACGACCTCCTCTGCTTCACCCTTTCCTCTGAGGCAGAGCCTGGCCTCTGTGATATGAGGTGAAATCAGAGCTAGCAATACTCTCGTCCTTGAAGCGCTAACATGCAAAACGTAATATGTGTGTCTGATAAAAATGTCAGTGTAGCTAAGTAGGTGCTACAGTTCTTTCATAGACATGTCGTTGAAAATTCAAGGTAAAGGTTGAAAAGACACGTTAGCTGTAAAGCTAACTTAGTAGTGTAGCTAACTTTGTTGATGTTTCTAGCTTTGCCTGATATACAGCCTTATAGCAGGTGGCTACTAGCTAGCCAGCGATAAGTTGTTGCATCAAACTGTATTTCCAACAAAACATTAACATACGAGCTTGACAGCATTGAGTACGAGCAACAGTCATGTTGGTTGTTTATATTCATTGTGGTAATCTTATATGTTGTCTTACTTGTGAATGAGTCATTCTGTATTGGGATATCACAAGGACAATCATCGCCACACTCCCCTCTCTCTCTCGTCCCCTCGAGCAGTGTGGCCTTAGAGGCAAACCTGAAGACATGATCAATGAGTCTAGCTCTAATCTCATAAGAGACGGGGCTCGCCTTTACTCTTCTTGCCCATTCACCTCTTCCTCCTTGTCCTCATTCCAAGCCTCTCCATCCTCTTGCTCTCCTTGCAACGTTTGGATCTATTGTTCAAAACAGGTGCTGCTGTTTGACCTTTGGCCTATTTATAGGACTATTCCAAAGTGGTGATTGGTTTGTGATCAGTTAAACAATAAATGTTTGCTCATGTGACAAGTGGGTGTGTGACACTGGTGAATATGCGCAGAATTTTGATTTGTTGTGTTCAGAAAAGGCAAACAAGTTACTTCCTGTTAGATTTTATAGTAAGAGAAAAGAGTGTTAGCTCATGGTTTTGCAGATTTAGTTTGTGGTTTTGCTCTTTGAGTTAAATAGTGTGATATATAAAGATTTTATGTGTAAGAATTTTAAAACTGTAATACTGTGAAAGAGACATGTTAAAGGTCCACATAGTATAAAGGTCTCTAGCCATGAGTTGTTTGATTATAGATCAGGTCTAGCTTCTATATTAATACTGTGAAAGTATCAAAAGCCTCAGTCCACAGAGAAACTCACACAGCCTGTATTCAGAAACTGAGCCTTAAAACCAGCCGTCAGGACTTCTGGAACTTTGTGATGTCACAACAAGCAGTTACCGCTCTCAACCCAGCCCCAAGCCACGCCCCTCTCGACCCACCATCCAACCTTGCAGGATTTGGTTTCTCTGAGTGTTTACCTGAAATCTACTATATTTTAATTGGATCACTCAGCAAACAGTCATCCAATCAGAAAAGAGGCTCAGAGTCTCCTCTCTTTTGATTGGCTCACCGACCTGTTGTTACCAGAGCTCCAGAGAGAAGCCTGAGAGAGGAGACTAGAACTACATTGAGATGGTTTTGGTTCTTAAAACCACAAATGTATCTTATGGATCAACACTTCAAATAAAACACAGGAGAAGAGGAAAATATGGAGCTTTAAAGCATATTATGTGAAGCCTATGTTGTATTTATCTAAAGCTTGAATATCCCAAATAAACTTGTCTAACTCAGACAGCTGAAGTCTTACATCAGCAGTTTGGACTGCATTTGTGTTGTGAATGAAGATGATGAGTTGCATTATAGGAAATGTGGAATGTCCATGTTTTGGGGGTTTGATCCATACAAGGGACTAAAGGTCAGGATGTTTCAGCCTCAGCTGCTTCTCTTCATAGATGCTAACAGTAAAACTGGCCTCATCACTGCTGGTAGGTGAGTCATCCTCCAGTGACAGCACTCCCATCTGATCTCATGGTGACGATATTGTTCCACTGACAACGTGACAGAGCTGTTTCCAGCTGTTTTTATGCCTGTGAACATCACAGGTCTTTGTTCGGAGGAGAATTCATTAAGCTGTCTCTGTGCTGCTGGTACTACCCTGTCAATAACCATAGAGAAAACAGCTGCTGTTGCTAATATGTGTCTTGGCAGGCATGTTCTAAAATTAGGACTTCCATAGGAGGCAGTACTTATAGCAGTAAGACTGGCTATGGAAACACAAACAGGATTTTATAACCAGCATGACTATAAAACATGCATATCATCATTCATCTTTAAGGTTTTACCTTTAGTTTTTTTATCTGCTCCAGTTTGAGATAAATACAGTGACCTCCATCACCACCCAGCTCATGGCTGGCAACAGTGAGGGGAGGCCCCGCAGATATAGTAACCAATCTATTTACTCAAACACTAACTAAATGGTGTGAAGAGTAAGCAGAGAACTCAGTCATGTCAGAAGTGTGTGGATGAGAGAAAAGATGGTGTGATGCAAGCTGGATGGTGCAGCAAACCAAACACAGGAAGGAAGCTGAGGCTATGTCCACACTACTTCAGTATTTAAGTTTTAAAACTTTTTACTCCCGGTGTCCACACGACTCCAGAGTTTTCCAGTTCCTAAATTAAATCCTTGAGTCCCGCTGAACATTTTTGCCAAATTTGAAGAAGTTCTGTCAAGACGTTACTGAGAAATCATGTCCACGAGAATGGGACGTGAGGACAGACCTGAAGACAATATGTCTTAGACTGGCTCAGACTGTCGCCGGAGTGGAGGCATGAAAATGAGTTCAGTGAATGTATCCAGGCAGAACAGTGACAGAGCCGGACACTCATTGACTGACAACAGCCGAGTGATTAATAATGAATTATTCAGTCTGTGCAGTTCACAGCATCTCAATGGGACTGAAGTGCAAGAGTTTTTACCATTTGACCACTTTTCCCTTTGCGTCTAGTGTGACAGGGACTGATTTCTAGGAATCCTTGGCTGTGATTTACGATGTTTTTATCTGCTCAGCAGTATAATCAAATGAACCCAATACTTTGGAATAGGAGCTTTACAAGCAGTACTTCCTGGTTTCTAAGGTGCAGCCTGATGAATGTAACCGTCACTGCTCCAAAGACTTCATCTCCAGAGACCAGTGTGTGTCTGACGAGCCCTGGACCTCTCCAGGGAAGAGTTAGAGCCAGACAACCTGACTGGCGCACGTAGGCAAAGTTGCCACCTTCTATGTGAAGAATTAAAATAGATATTTTCTTTAAACGTGCAGGCTTATGTTCATGAATTATACAGGATAGATTGATACGGTTATTTATGTAGAGGTTTGAAATTATGCATAGTCATATTAATAATCTAGGCAAATAATCATATTATTAGCGACAGCGGTTAGGACTACGCCTTTATGGCATGTGCTCCACCAGGTGGGCCAATGTCATACTGCTGTATTTACCAGTAGAGGGCAACCAGTGACGCTGGCGTATCCTCTCACAGCTTACATAGCCGGTCAGTCTACTGCTCATGGACACACTCCCTTCCACCTGTTGGCTCTAACTGGTTTGTTTTAACTTGACATTACGTTTGTTCACAGCACTTTGGATTTTAAATGATATGTATGAAAAAAAACAGGACAAATTGCAGCATTTTATTTTGAAATACAGGATGATCCAATAGTATGTTCCTGCAGTACCAGAGGCTGCAGTTTCAGGACCATATTTCTAGGACCATACTTTTTCACACCAGTGCCACCTAGCGAATAGGAGTACTGCAGTTTCAAGACTGTATTATAATGTAGTTTTAAAGGTTTAAAACACTACTTTCTGTCTTGTGGTCGCTAACAGTTGCATGTTGGGAAGTGTAATTAGCATAATTAGGTAATTATCAAATAAAATAAAGCTGGAATCATATGCTATGGCCTTTGCAGTCACTGGATCTCGACCAGATATTTGAAAGGTTGGAGAGAGGCAAGACACAAGTACGACTCTGGGGACAGACTCAAGATCATATACTGTATATATATTTTATTCCATAATAATCAATATAGAGAACACAAATAACATGTTATTGACATTTGACTTCTCCTGCAGTGTCAGGACCACGGTTGTGTATTATTGATAATGATTTATAATTGTATTATTATAAATATGATAAATGGCTAATAATAATAAAGTAATTAGTTCACTACTCTTAATATATCTATAACAGCTGTCATACTCACACTCTCATGGTCGTCCATCTGCTTATTGAAGTGCTGTCCTGTCGTCCTCTTCGAGTTCTACAAATGTGGTCCTCTGAAAGTTTCCAAAACTGCAGCAGGGGTTTTCTGCAAGTCATTAAAAATAAAATGAAGGAAAATAGGGTCTTACAATGTCTTACATTTACTGTAAAGTTGTTGTGGGTATTTACAGATAGTGTGTTTAAGACTGGTAGAAAAAATGTCAATAAGCCAATAAGAATCATTTTGTAAATCTGTTTTATTATGGTGTTGTGATTTCATGTCACTTGTTCCACGCTGTTGTTGCTTTGTTGACAGACACAAATTTATTTGTAAGATGTGGTTATGTCGACATGCTAGGGGCCACTAACCTAATAGTTTGGTCAGCAGGTGGATATTGTTCCAATATCAACTTCACAGTAGCGTCTAGTAAGTCTTAGTACTGAGCAAGTCTAATGTAGATGTTGACGTTTGTGGCCGTTTGTTAAGTCTGTTCATCAGCCTAGGTTTGGAATTGGGAAAGTGCCGAAAATGCCTGGAGGAAAAAAGCTGTGGAACCCACATGCAATCCAACAAGCACAGGCGGTATGATGCGTGTCAGATGATCAGTATGTGAATGCCTGCATTTAGCACTTCAGCTTCTAACTGACTAGTGACTCAACAGACATTATCAAGCAAAATAGTGGCAAGTGAAACACGGAGATCTGAGGTTTGTGGATGCTTCACACTGTGAGCAGGCACCATTTTGCCACAATGCTCCCCAATTCAGACATTGCAAAGTCGTTTAACTGTGGTGAGGATAAAGCTATCCTCATGTGTCACATGGGCAGCCACATATCAACTTTTTCATAGTTTGTGTTTGGTGTCAATACCAGTCACTTGCAAGTATGTGTCAGTCAGTGTCAGTCTAGGTTCTAGGCTGTTCGCCCAGTCATTTAAGTGAGAAAAGTAAAAGTCATAGTGCATAGTGATAACAAAATACTACAAAATACTAAAAACATGTAATTTCCCCATGTCATCTAAAAATTCATATGAAATTCTGGATTTAGAAAATGTTTAGCAATGATATAGCAGTGACGGGAAGTAACAGTTATTTCTACCAACATGCAAAATTGATGGTGTGGTTCTTTAATATTGCTGCTGTAGGTGTTAAGATCTTTTATTGCTGTGTTTCTATTTGTGTCTACTATGTGCTGTTGAACTTCCATGACGAGCCTGGACTAAATTTCATACTCTTCCTCTATTTTAAAACAGTGTTTACAGGAGAACAAAAACAAAAGTCTGAGTGAAAGAAATCATTTCCACATTGCCTTCCTTTTCATTTATTGAGATCTTACAAAGCATTGATTTTGAACTATTTAATGGTGCAGGATCCCTGAGACTGTGCTTGTACCACCAGGTGGCAGCATGACACTGCCCTCAGTAACACAATGCAACACAAGAAGATTAAGACACACGGCGACAACAGCAACAGCCTGAGTGTGAATTCAGTGTCACATCTGTCATCATGCCACGGTGCTACTGCTGCTGGTTCTCAGGACGTTAACGCCCTCTATGCTGCAGGATTATCCCGTAGTGTTGTGTGCAGTAATAAATGGCTGTGTCTGTACCACAATCTGTCAGAGACTTGCAGGTATGCAGGTAGATAATGCTTTTATGGGGGCGTGGGCGGGGGC
>NW_019525505.1:246039-260514 GCF_002814215.2 Seriola lalandi dorsalis
GGGGGGGCTGGAAGGATGGAAGAAACGAGTGATGTTTGTTATACCAGGGTGAAATAAAGGAGGCGAGCTGAGTGAGATTGGGGCTGCAGGAGATTTATGTCTCTTATCTATTTAGTAAATGGTTTTGTGTGGAGGTTTTGATTGAGGCAGGAAAAAGCTCTCTGCACTTCCATTACACTCCCACTGACTCCAGCTGAGTCCTCTCTGCTCCCAGGATCTCTGGGGATGCACTGTCGTCCTGTCTCCTAATCCTGATGAACAGCCAGCAGCTCCTCCATCCTTGGATAATAGTGTGACTGTGCTACATCTAAATCAAAACAGCAAAATATACAGCAACATCAGTGACTTTCTCAGAATTGAGATGGAATGAAATGAGAGAAATGGACGCTGAACATTAGGCACTGAGAATTAGGAAAGACATTGGTTTTGGTTTTGCAGGGATGCAGGGGAGGTGGGTGGGAGGGGGAGTAGAGATGACATTAATATACTCATTTACAACAGCAGATATATTTTGAATTAAATGTAAAGCCCTCCGCATTACATAATGAGGACATGTTGTCAAATATATATCTGGCAAGTCCTAAAACTTGATACTGAATGTATCACTAAAATGTTCACCATGCCTGCATTATTAACTCATTGTGTCTATATGTAGACTCTAACAGCACGTGGTTAACGGTCCATGTAGTATAAAGGTAGATGTCCATGTGTTGTTTGATTATAAAGCAGGTCTAGGTTCTATATTAATACTGTGAAAGTATCAAAGCCTCAGTCCACAGAGAAATGCACACAGCCTATATTCAGAAACTGAGCCTTAAAACCAGTCGTCAGGACTTCACACAGACCTGGACTCACAGACCTGTTTTTACTAGAGCTCCAGAGAGAGGCCTGAGAGAGGAGATGTCCTGACGGCTCTCTATTCCCATTGACAGCCTGGGGTTGGGTTGGTTGGGAGGTTCTGGAGAAGCCCATTCATGCCACAGCCCTAGATGGCCACCTTCTCTACAGGGTCACACATCAATCAACTCCTCTTCACATGAGAATGTCAGGTAATTGTGGTGAAACACTCACATTTCACCTGTTTCACCTCAACAGCCTGTCATTCTGTGTTATCCATGGCTAAGAAGACATAATCAACACATAGATTTGGCTTCGGGATACTACTCATTGTCATGCTGTTTGTTTGAGATCTGCAATGTCACCTGCTCCTAGCCTGCCAGTTGCCTCAAGGAGTATTTGGATCTGAAGGAGGTATTTAACAAGGCCCGAGCCACCTCTTTCCCACCACGCCGCCCTTATGACTGTGCTATTGACCTCCTGCCGGGTCCTTCTCCTAGGTGCAAACTCTTCTCTCTAGCTCCTCCTGAGACCAAGGCTATGGAGAGGTACATCAAGGAATCCTTGGCAGCAGGAATCATTTGGTTGTCATCGTCTCCTGCTGGAGCAGGGTTTTTCTTCATGAGTAAGAAGGATAAATCCCCAATTATGCCATTTGGTCTCACAAATGCTCCTGTAGTCTTCCAGTCATTGGTTAATGATGTTCTCCGGGACCTGCTCAATGTTTGTGATTGTTTTCGTGTACCTGGATGACATTCTCATCTTTTTGATATCCAGACAGGAGCATGTGGTGCATGTACAGCAAGTCCTCCAGAGGCTCTTGGAGGACCAACTCTTTGTGAAGGCCGAGAAGTGCGAATTCCACACCTCTGAGGTATCTTTACTGGGCTTTGTCATCAACACAAGGGGAATCCAGATGGCTCCAGATAAGACCAAGGTAGTTTTGGACTGGCCAACTCCTTCCACAAGCAAGGAACTTCAATGCTTTTATGGGTTTTGCAAACCTCTACAGATGGTTCAACCGAAACTGCAGCCCTTCCGGTGGTCCTCCGCAGCTGAAGAGGCTTTTGGTGAATTGAAATCACGTTTCACCTCTGCTCAGATCCTGTTCGCCAGTTTATTGTGGAGGTGGATGCGTCAGACACCGGCATGGAGGCACTTCTATCTCAGCGGTTGGCTGAGGATCAGAAAGTTCAACAATGTGCGTTAATTTCCTGGAAGCTGTCCTTAGAAGAGAGGAATCACGACACTGGGAACCAGGAGCTATTGGCAGTCAAGCTTGCACTGGAGTAGTGGAAACACTGGTTCGAGGGAGCAGAACAGCCATTTGTGGTCTGGACAGATCACAAAAATCTTGAGGACATCTGTTCTGCCAAGCGGCTGAACTCTCATCAAGCCAGGTGGGCCCTCTTCTTTAACTGTTTCGATTTCTCCCTCTCATACAGACCAGGCTTTAAGAACCTTAAGCCCGACTCTCAGCAGCAGAGTTCTCCATCTCAGCCTGAAGGTATCCTCTCACCTGCATGTGTCATCGGTGCGGTAACCTGGGAGGTGGAGGACAAGGTAAAATGCTCCCATTCTATGCACCCTGCTCCCAGTACTTGTCCTGAGAACCGGTTGTTTGTCCCTGCCAGTCTCTGTTGTCAGGTTCTCCAGTGGGGGCACTCTTCTTGCCTGGCCTGCCACCCTGGGGTGAGACATACTTTAGCTCTGCTACGACAATGCTTCTGGTGGTTATCAATGGAGAGGGACACAAAAGCAATGTGTTGCTGTTTGCCAGGTCTACTCTCAGAACAAAAGCTCTCACCAAGCTCCCTCAGGCCTTCTTCATCCTCTGCCAGTTCCTCATCGCCACTGGTCCCACATCTCTTTGGATTTTGTCACCGGCCTACCTTCCTCTGATGGTAACATGGTCATACTCACTGTCATTGATTGGTTTTCCAAATCTGCTCAGCTCATTCCGTTACCCAAACTACCCACTGCCAAAGAGACAGCTGAGGTTTTGATGCAACATGTGTTGCATGGTATCCCAAGTGACGTTGTATCAGACCAGGGGTCACAGTTCACCTCTTGTTTTTGGTCTGAGTTTTGTAGGCTGCTGGGGGCCACCGTCAGTCTGTCATCCACCCCCAATCCAACAGTCACGCAGAACGAATGAATCAGGAGATGGAGACAGCCCTGTGCTGCCTTGTCTCCTGTAACCCCTCCTCCTTGTCCAAGCAGCTCCTGTGGTTGGAGTACAGCTATAACCCCCTTCCTAGTTCGGCTACCGATCTCTTGCACTTCCAATGCTCCCAGGCGTTTTGGGTTCACATCAGTCTTTACTCGTAAACATCACACACGATCTACCTTTATACTATATGGGACTTTAACATGTCTATAATAAAATTAGTCATGCAATAATAAATAATCATTCTAGAAAAGTGGACAATAAATGTTGTAGTTATATTTTTCCTATGAACACATGTTTAATAAAGTAACTACCAGGATCTTCTCAGTTTTCAGCTCACTGGACAGTGATGGGAACTATACACAACAAGCTTACAATAATTATCCTCAGGTCTTTTTGCCTGCAGAAGGTCCTGTCAACATGTGTGTTACAGTGAGCAGATATTGAAGAAACACCTCAGTGAACACATCCAGTTTTGTTTCCAGTGGGCCACAAAAGGTCAGTGTGTCAGCTGAGCTGTCAGCTGCTCAGTAAACAACGAATAAAATGTATTACTGACAGAGCTGCTGGCTTGTTATCGCTCCCTCCTGTGTGGCTGTGCAGGAAATCAGGGTTTGAAGACGGTATAATTGCAGTTTGTCAGAGCTCCTGGAACTACTGCTTCCATTTATGGATTGCAGATGTTCTTTTTGTTTTTTACTGTGGTGTTTATCAGTGTGAGGTTTGTGCCACAGAGGGCGAAAGTCAGCATAATGTACCGGAGCAGTGACTGTGTCCTGTGGGTATTTGGATGTCGGTGATGCTGTATTGTGTTTCTCAGGCTGTTAAATTGGAGGCAGCAGTAATCCAAGATTTAACAGTGATTTGATGTGGAGGCCTGGAGCTGTAGCTGAGGCCAGCAGGTAGCAGCATGCATTAGCATCTTTTAATTAAGACTGAACTCCCAATATCTCTCCACCATTACGCCTCCACCTCCTACCTGAGACCAACCTGGCGAGGGAAAGGTCAGCTGTGTGTGTGGGTAGGAAAGAATAGAGCTTTCCTTAGTTTTCCTTCTAAACATTAACATAACTATACCTATAAAAGTAAAGAGGTAATACTCAAGTCATTATTCTCTGAAAATACTCAAGAACTGAACATCAATTAAAGATAAGACAAAGTGATCTTTGTAGTAAACATTATCGTTTAAGTAAAACCTTATTATATCATATCATAAAGTATAAGGCATTTGTAATATATATACAGAGCAGCTAGAGCACTCACTGTGTATTCAGACTGAAAATGGATAGAGCAAAAGAATTTGCTCTGGCTGCCAAGGACGCTTGAAGTTCGTGAGCGCTCTGACGTCGATGTCGTGGAAGCAGCTAGCAAGTCCATTCAGAATGTTTAGTCTGCAAAGCTAGCTAGCATGTAATGCCCTCCTATCTTCACAATGAATTATAGGCTACACTTCACCAGCTCACCTGGAACAATGGCTGCCAAACTGTGTCATAGCTCATTACCATAAAGATGTCTGGACTTCAAGTCAGAGTGCGCAGGGGGGCAACTATTTCTCCAGGGCAAAAGGGAACCCAGGACAGTGCAGGGCGTGTGCTTCAGTGAACTGAGGTGTTGGGCATATGTGTATTTTAATATTATTTAATGACCCAACAGGTAAAACTCCTGAATTCCTGAGTGAAGAGGGTGAGAGGGTAAGAGGTAAAAGGGTGTCTATTATAGAAGCTGGTATCATAAAGGTAAAGGACTAACTTAACAACCACACCAAATTAAATAATAAAGTGTGTATTGATATCAAAACCTATCCCTACAACTAATCCTCCATTGTTTCACTGCTCATGACTGAGCACCAGTGTTTGCTAAAATTATATATAAGACATTTTATGCTGCTAATGAAATGACAAGCTACAGGGCTGCCAACCTTTCAGAAAAGCTAGGAGTGAGAAAGGGGATTTTTTATTTTTTTTATTTTATTTTTTTTTTCAGGGGTGGGGGTGGGAGGGCATTTCAGGACATCTAATCATCCTAACCCACTAAACCACCTAACCATTAACAAATGAACATAGAAATAACAGCTCCTGGCAGCCAGAGGGATCGCTTGCTTGGTGGCCAAAGATCACAACCTCAGTATGTGGACAGGATGGATTCAGTGAGTGAGTCAGTGAGAGACACTCCTCTAGGCCATTCCCACACACTACAGATCCAGGAATATACTAACTTTGTATAAATAAACATACACAGACAGAGCAGGACACAAGACACAGCATGGCTCATTTTGTCAATATGTTATATTGGTCACTGACAGAATAAAAAAAAGAAAAAAAAAGTATATATACATAAAAGACTGAACTGAACTGAACAAAAACAAATTAAAGTGCTTTTTTTTTAAACAAGCTGAAATAAATAAATAAAAACAAACATATCACAAATCAGTGTTGTCCCTCCCTCTTCTTCCTTCTCTCCCTCCTCTTCCTTTTCTCCCTCTTCTTCCTAAACAGTCGTGTTGGTTTAATTAATCTACACAAGTATGTCTATCAATTGCAATATGATATCACAATTCTTGCCAGAGGCTTGTACTACGAAGCAAGATTTGAGGCTATCAGGGTCACTTCAGGTTTAACTTCAGGTTTTCAGAACCTACCGCAGTCGTTCACTTGTTATCAGGGTAACTCACCATGGTAACTGATGCTGAACTCCTAACCTGCTGTGGTGCAGGTTAACTTCAGAGGATCAGATCAAAACCTGTCAAAAGCCCAGCTACTGACCAATCAGATCACAAAAAGTGAGTCATCATTCCTACAGGATCCTGACAGGGACAAAAGAGTTTACAATAAAGTCATCAATAACAATGATCAGTAGACATTATAAAAATCAGTGGAATCGTTTCCTTGTGTCAGACCAGCATATATCCATTATGTTCTATAACAGAGTTTGCATGGAGAGTTTATCACACTAAGTACATATATCATAACTTATAGCTTCGTTTTAATTGAACAAAGATTTTTTTAATCTAACAGGATTCCTGACCGTAATGAAGCTTTTACTCTCCTCTTCATCACAGGAGACTCTGTGACCACAACTGGAAATAAAAACTAAACCTCTGATGTCTTTTAGTAGAAAAATTAGCCACACTCTGTTGAATATTTCCATGATTATAAATTTGATTTATAAATTTAAAACATTTCAGTCAGACTGACTATCAAACATCAACTACTTCTCTCCTCTCTGCAGCAGAAACCGTCTGACATTAACTTTAACTGTTTTATCTGCATCACATGTTCAAAACAGTTTGTTCATCATCAGACAATATACTCACTGATAAACTTCATGATAATTCATACACTTATTTACGATATATCCGTCATCTGACTTTAAAAGTAGCTTAATTATATTTTGAAATATTTTTTTTTATTGCAGTTGTGATCATATTGTTTATATTT
Organism: Seriola lalandi dorsalis; assembly: GCF_002814215.2. Lineage (NCBI taxonomy): Eukaryota > Metazoa > Chordata > Actinopteri > Carangiformes > Carangidae > Seriola > Seriola lalandi. Next base: position 252,484 of record NW_019525505.1, read on the forward strand.
CACCTTGTTGAATGTCACTTCATTAAAACTGAACTTACTGGCAAGTATCAGCGTGTCTTCTCATAACTTAAGTACTTCATTCATAGTTCAGACGATGTTGCTTATAATTAACAACCCCGCCTCGTTCGCGTGAACGTGCTCATAACCGGACAGGTAAACCCGGGGTTACCTGAGCCAGTTGATAAGCAGCTTTGTAATACAGGTTATCAGGACGGTCAATGTTAGGTTCAGTTAACAGAGATGACTAAAAGTTACCCTGGATATGTTGAACACACACACACACACATCCTTTAGCCAATATAACAACAACAATAAATGTTTAAATTTGATGTAGCTAACAGTAGACCAAAAAGTTTATTTTAAAATTAGACTTTTAGAGTATAATTGTCCCAGATTTTGACAGGCAATCATTACAGCGGTCTTCTGATACCACACATAAAAAATGCTAAGATTTTAATTGGTGTATAAAGAATGCGAATGATTTATCAAGCTGCAGCATCAAATTAACATTTCTTCCATGCCTGCAATATGTTTGACTTAAGCTTTCACAATTGTTAACAAAAAGACTTAGCTGGGCTTGTCTTAACTGAGCCAGCTTAGCAAGACTATGTCAGTTAGTTTGTGGATTTCAAAGTTACACAGCAATTAAGCTGTAAAGAATACCCACTAAAACTCATCCAAATACTCATTAATAAGTGACTTACACATACACTATATTGCCAAAAGTATTGGCTCACCGGCCTTGACTCGCAGATGACCTTAAGTGACATCCCATTCTTAATCCATATGGTTTAATATGACGTCGGTCCACCCTTTGCAGCTATAACGGCTTCAACTCTTCTGGAAGGGTTTCCACAGGGTTTAGGAGTGTGTTAATGGGAATTTTTGACCATTCTTCCAGAAGCACATTTGTGAGGTCACACACTGATGTTGGACGAAAAGACCTGGCTCTCAGTCTCCGCTCTAATTCATCCCAAAGGTGTTCCATCGGGTTGAGGTCAGGACTCTGTGCAGGCCAGTCAAGTTCATCCACACCAAACTCTTTCATCCATGTCTTTATGGACCTTGCTTTGTGCACTGGTGCACAGTCATGTTGGAACAGGAAGTGGTCATCCCCAAACTGTTCCCACAAAGTTGGGAGCATGGAAATGTCCAAAATCTCTTGGTATGCTGAAGCATTCAGAGTTCCTTTCACTGGAACTAAGGGGCCGAGCCCAGCTCCTGGAAAACAACCCCACACCATAATCCCCCCTCCACCAAACTGTACACTTGGCACAATGCAGTCAGACAAGTACCGTTCTCCTGGCAACCGCCAAACCCAGACTCGTCCATCAGATCGCCAGATGGCGAAGCGAGATTCGTCACTCCAGAGAACGCTTCTCCACTGCTCTAGAGTCCAGTGAAGGCGTGCTTTACACCACTGCATCCGACGCTTTGCATTGCACTTGGTGTTGTATGGCTTGGATGCAGCTGCTCGGCTATGGAAACCCATTCCATGAAGCTCTCTACACACTGTTCCTGAGCTGATCTGAAGGCCACATGAAGTTTGGAGGTCTGTAGCGATTGACTCTGCAGAAAGTTGGCGACCTCTGCGCACTATGCGCCTCAGCATCCGCTGACCCTGCTCCGTCATTTAATGTGGCCTACCACTCCGTGGCTGAGTTGCTGTCGTTCCCAATCGCTTCTACTTTGTCATAATACCACTGACAGTTGACTGTGGAATATTTAGGAGCGAACCCCCCCCAAACACAGAGCTAAAAACAGAGGGAATACTGAACTTATGTGGACACAAACACCATTGTGTTGCTCTGTGCCTGCAGGATGTTAAAAGGGATGCTAACATGTTAGCAGAAGGCTATGACGTCATGTGTGTCATTTATCTTACTGTAAACTGCTTATCTATAGTCTCATGATGTGATTTCCTTTTGTTGTTAAATGTCCAGGCATCACATGTGGACAAGCAAAGTGTTGATGTACTGTTTGCTTCTAATTCCCATTGTCATTCGCAAGCAGAACTGCACATGTGAGCATACATGATGCATGCGCCATGATGCGATTACATCATTTAGTTATCAGCACACATATGCTCTCCTGCTTCATCTGTTATCCGACATTTATGAGCTACTCTGTGTGTGTGTGTTGTGTGTGTGTGTGTACAGACTGTATGACTACAGTAGGTGTGTTGTTGTGGGAGTGAATGGGAGAAGACCCTTCCAAGATTAAAACACCATATGTTGTGTCACCCTCACCAAGGAAGACTATTAAATAAATGAGTGTGTGAGAGAACAAGATAACAGGAGTAGGGGAAGTGATCAGCGGGCTAAGCGTGGCGGGATAATTAACGTGCCACGGCCCTGCTGATTTAAGATGCCCTATGAATTATTTATGTGGCTGTGACAGAGTGCTAATGACAGGAAAGGTCAGAGGGCACGGCAGTATTCAACAGCACACTGGTACCCGGTTTATTCATCCTGAGCATTTCAGATCACACTACTACCCAGCGCCATAAAAACCACTTGACTATAGAGACGCTAGTCTCAGGATGGCGTCCTCCAACACATCTGTTACTACACTCAGTTAGCAGTCACGTCTCATGATGATAACCTCACCATCCATCTGCTACAGATGACTGTTCTGACAATGTTATAGCCTTGAGATAGATTTAAAGATTTGTTTATCACCTTGAATGAAAATCCTTTCACACAACTTTATTAAGGACACATTATGACAAAGCTCTTAAATGGTCCATTTCACAGCTTCTAATAAATTAGCAGTCAACAATTAAAACCCCACAATAAAAAAAAACATACTCCTACCTACAAATAAAAAATATTTTTTTTACAGTGTACCCCAAAAACAGAAAGTGAAACCTCTCCCAAAGCCTCCATCCACCCGTGCAGCAGCCTAAATAAATCAGCCAAATAGGGACAGGAAACCACCAGATGTTCTAGTTTCTGCCTGCAAGCCCTCCCCAGTGCTGGGGTCCAGGTGAGCTCAGTATCTGTTTGTAGCTATAGCTGCATGTATGATCCTCCACTGGAGGTCAGCCATCCGTTTTTTGACAGGAGGCTTGTACAGGAGCCGCCAGCAGCCTTTACAGGAACATTCTGCATCAAACACCTCAGTCCATTTGGGCTCCCTGAGTCCTGTCAGAGAGCCGAGGTTCAGGACCTTTACACAGCTGTAGTTCAGCTGCTTCTTCCCACAGGAGATGAATTTGCCCAACGCTGGAGTCTTCAGGGAGAGAAAACAGGCCGCTATTCTCTCTCAACTCCCCCACAGCACGACTGATGATGAGGAAAGGGGAACAAAGTAGTCGTGGCCGTCACTCCACTGTTCAGCCAGCGCCTGTTCCCCAACGAAAGCCCTCAGTAAAGCAGACAGAGACTGCCCAACCTCATCTACGACTCCCTCAGTACTATGGACGACCTGATGTTGGTCACCTCAGTCAGCAAGTCCAATGACATCCTCATTAGATCCTAATTAGCTTGATGACCCCGGCCTCAACAAACCGAGTCCTCAAAGAGGCTGAGGAGATCACGCCATTGGACAGGAAGCTGTTGTTGAACAGCAGCTCCTCAAACAGCCACATTCCAGGCCTGGGGTCAAGAGGTCGGGTGTCCTCCGTGCATCAATCACTGACCTGTAGAGCGACGTGAGTCCAGGTAGGTCACACTGGGAGTCCAGAAAGAACAGCTGTCTATCTAGGCCAAGTCGTCCAGAAGAGGTAGAAGAAGGAGAAGCAGAAGGAGGGGGAGAAAGGGAGTGAGGAGAAGAAGAGCAAAGAGAAGAAGAAGGAGAAGAAGGAAGAAGAGGAAGAAGGAGAAGAGCAAGAAGAAGGAAAAGAGGTAGAAGAATAAGGAGAAGAAGAGCAAAGAAGAAGGAGAAGGAGAAGGAGGAAGAACATGAAGAAGAAGCAAGAAGGAGAAGGACAAGAAAGAGAACAAGAAGAAAAAGAAGAATCATCTTAAAGAGTCTTCACACTTTGAGATGACCTGAGGCCACCATGTTTATTACCCTCTCACAATATGGAAGTTACACATGATAATATTACTTTTATTTTAATGATATAGTTTGACAAAAATTCTTAACTCAATGTCTGTTGAGAAGCTTTTTCTGGAGCTTTCAACCACACCTCTTATCAATGAACTTCATTAGCTTTACTTACTCACAGTTTGCTGAGTAGAGTCTGGAAAAAAGTGACGTAGAATAAAAAGCACAGGAATACACAGGACTGACACGGAGACCACAGTTTGTTTACTCTATGAAGTCAACATTGTTGGTTTTATCCATGACAGTTCCTCAACCTTAACCACGTGTTATTGTTGTAACCATGACGACGGAGGTCCTCTAACCTTAAAGTCATAATCATAAACTTTTCCACATTAAAATGTCTAAAAACAACTAGATCTGTGTTATATATGTTACATTTTCCTAAATGTTTCCATCAATTCTCAAACCAGAGGAATCTGTGATTTTAATGATGGTAACGCTCCGTTTCATTGGTCGCCTGTCAATGACATCATATCCTCTGTGATCATGTGTCAGTGTGTTCGTCTGACAGAAGCTCAACATTGACTTTTATCTAGTTTTAAGCCACATACACTTTTTCCACCTTGGTGGTTTTCAGCTCCATATTTGAAGCAGATGAAGGATTTTAGTCGTCGGACGTCTGGATCTGAAGTTATCAGAGAAACAAGCTGAGGAAATGTGAGACAGCTCAGCTCCCAGCTGCTGGAGACGTCCTGTCCTGTGTCACTGAAGAGAGGAGGACACCTCTGTGGATCATTCAGCTGCTGGTAAAAACCTGCTGAACAACTCCCATGATCCCACGCTACTTCATGATGTCACCTGCTGTCTTTTGTTTTTGTTTTTAATGACAGACCCCTAGAGGCAGTTGGAAGTACTTATTTATTTATTATTTATATTTCTCAACACCTTTTCAAGCACATGCAGTTAAGGATTCTAAAACAACCTTAATTGCGTGTCAGTGGTAACAATAATACCATGGCGTTACCATGGCAATTAAAGTCTGTTGTGGTAGTCAGCTGGTACGTTCTTCTGGGTGGTCTCTGAGGGTCTATGGTCGTTGGCGTAACATTAAGAATCTTTTCCTTTTTTATTCTTCCTGGTTTCATTAATCACTCTTTATGATTTTGTTCTTTTCTTTTGGAATTTTACATAAGCCATTAACGGCAAACACTTCTTGGGAATACAAAAGTGACAAGGGCACAGATTAGGAAAGATATCTATTGTTTGTTATTTGGAGTGGCTTAAATGAACAAAACTTCAAGTAATTTCACACATTTACTGCACAGTAAAATCCTCCCTGTAGAATGCTGTGACGGTCTCACAGGGGTGAGGAGGACAGAGTTCCAGTGTGAGAGTTGGCGAACGGCCTGAGCAACTTGTCAAATGCATGTCAGTCCCACATTCTGATGCTGTTATTAATGCTGTGATTTATTGGCCTGTCAGATGCCTCTCTCCTCATCTAGCTGAGGCTTTACAGGGTCAGTGCAGGTTAAGTGCCTCGCCTGAGGGCAGGAGAGCTCGGATGTGAGTCGCTTTCCAATACCCACAGCCTGCCTCGCTTCCAGGAGGGATGTACAGACTGCAGGTTTACTTTGCCCCGAGTAGGAAGTAACAGTGCTGGTGTTAAAGTGCTGGGGGCATTAGGTCTAACTGAAGAAGCATTCACTGTAGTGCCCATGCATATTTAGAGACAAGCCACACTGGCACTGATGAGCCTGTAACTTTGTGTCTCCAAATGTAGTTGAAAATCTGCTCCAGTGTGTTGTCAGATATGTGAGCATCCACTAATCGATGGGTCACCTGACCAGGCCAGTCAATATCCATGATCACCCCGGAGAGAAGAGTCTGATCTCTGCAAGCCAGGTTTGAACATAAGAAGACCAGGTTATCATGGATGTATAAAAGACTGTAAATAATATATAACTCATCTGTTTACATTTTATTAAGGGTTAAAGTTATGTAGAATTGAGGGTGTGGCCTCTTTGAGTGACAGGTGGGTAGGCGTATACCTGCTACAAAACCGACATGAACCGAAATCTCAGCTCCACACATGCCCCACCTCTTTGACTATTTTTGGATTAGCTGGGAGTTAGGGGCGGAGTCAGACACTGCCAAGACGGCGACGGTGGAGCAGCTCACACTGAGCTTCAAAACTGCTCTTCAGAACCCTGTGGGTAACGTCACGGAGGCTACGTCCTCAGAAACTCAACTGTTTGTAGTCCCTTAGTCAGCTTAGTGGCTAGTGACCAACTTAGTCAGCTGACTGACTAAGTGACCGACATGTGCATGTGGCTGACGGCTAGTGTTAGCCACATGCACAACAAGGGATGTCAAACAGTAAAATGAAAAGTCTCTCTTCTGAAACACACAGATACAGTCTTACTATAGTTCTTGTAAGTTGAAGCTGCTACAGCTCATCTACTCAGTTCATCTGTGCTTCGTGGACGTGGTCAGGTCTCTAGATGCTGTAGAAAGATGACGTCCCCTTTCCAAATCTGGCCTACAAAGCTTTGACCGGTTGATTGTTTCTCCACCAGTCCTGTTTGAATCAAAGAACAAATCACAGAGGTGGCAGCGTTCCAGAGGTCACTCTGCCTGTAACATTTACTTTGTAGTAAATACGTTCTTCTGTCTTAAAAGGTAGTCGATGCAAGTGAAGCACATCACTGACCCCCTCAACTCTGCTGTTCTATAGAGCAACAGTGGCACTGGAACTGATGCATGCTGCAGCAGAGTAAGTAAGCTCTTCGGGGATAACGCAGTCACTATAACTATGAGAAATAGAGGAGCCAGAAATAGCTGAACAGGTTCAGCCACATGCCCACAGACAGCCAGGGAGATTAGAGTGTGTTTTATGGATGCACTGCAGATCACATTAACATTATTACATTCACAGCGAACGAGCAAAGAGAACGATAGAGGAGAGAGAGGAGCTGGAAGGGAGGAGATGGAGATGGAAATGGGAGAGAGGGCAAACAAGATAGCAAATGGATAGGGGAAACTGCAGGAGTGAAATGGAGCAGAATGAGCAACGAGTGAGTGTGAAAAGAAATAAGGGGAAGCTCAGCGAGATGGAGGTGAAAGGTAAAAGTTGTGTAAGTGAGAATCAGAGATGTTGAGAAAGTGGGGCATTAGGAGGAAGAGGAGGGTATATCATATTCTGTATCTGGGCTGCTCCTAATTACTGGAGACCGGTTGCAGAAGGCTGGACTTGCAGAGAGGGTGGTCACCAGACGGTGGGCAGATCCTGCCGCCCCCACAGCAGACAAGGATCCGCATGGACGAACCTGGGGCTGCTATTACACTCAACTACCCACAGTGCCACAGTGGAGGCTGAAAGTTCAGCTCTGTGGATCGTTTGGGGTGAAGGCCGAAGAGGAGGGAGCGACGTGATCATAATATATGACCAGATCAGATCAGCTTCCATAACAAATTCCACCCTGCTGTTGCTTTTTGTGAGCATATGCAGTTCTGAAGCCTCTGTACCGGTGACTACCATGGAGGATTTCAGTCTGTCCCGTTCTCATGAATCCTATATCTCTGTAACACCCAGAGGGAATTCCTTCAAATTTGCCCAAACTCATTCTTGTTGTATACTGTAATCATCAATTATTTTTAAATGCAGGATTTAAAGGCTGCTCTTGGTTTTTAAAAAACGTTTAAATCTGAGTTGAATGAAATCCTGGGGGGAAGTCTTGAAACATCTGAGAGTCGACTGTGTGAGCTGATAAGAGGAGAAGCAGTGGGAGGTGTCGGCCGGAGCGGAGGAGATAAGAATATGTGCATGGGGAAGATGAGAGGGCGGCGACAGCAGGACAGAGAGAGGGAGGAAGAGGCGGCAGAGGGTGAGGAAGAGCCACTCAGGGTTTGCAGGGACAGACGGTTTAAACAGCAGGTGTGTTAGAAAGCAGCGGCCGCTCATATTTCACACTCCAGTTCAGCAGAGCAGATTGGTGGGGTGGGGGTGTTTTTTTTTTTTTTTTGGGGGGGGGGGGCCAA
>NW_019525505.1:260534-269616 GCF_002814215.2 Seriola lalandi dorsalis
TTTGGGGGGGGGGGGCTAATAGCCATAACTCCATCACTGCCTGTTTCTCCAGTGGTGCAGTGTTGTTGTAAAATCTGCAGCTCTTATCTGTGTCAGCCCACACAGCAGTCACATGAAGGGTGACATCACGATGCCGCTGCATGTTGTCTGAGGCTTTTATTTTGAAAACTAGGAGGAATATATCAACAAATGAAAGGATGCGGCTCATTGAGGCCAGCGTTAGGAAGTTGAGGGGTGTAACAGGATTATAGCCAATGTTAATTAAATTAATGTCATCATCTAAGTCATTCTTGGTCGTTACTGAGGCGTCACATCTGAATATGGTGTCGTCAGTAAGAAGCTGGTGTGTAGAATGTAACATTGATTCTGTGGCTGAGCAGGAGCGCCCTCTGTTGGCGTATCTGTGGATGACGCAGGTCAGACAGGTGTGACGTCTGATAACACTCACTGACTTCATAAGCAGAGGTCGTTAGGTTATGCACCAACAGACTGAATGAATGGTACTGAAAAGTCATCTAATGTAATAAGTTCCATTACTCTGATGAAGTCATTAAAACAGTTACATTGCTTGACTGGGACACATAGAGGGAAGGAGAAATGGCCAGCTGCTGTGGCGATGACGGAGAGAGCAGCTTCCTGAAGTCTTTCCGTCACGGTGAGGTTGAGGGTGAGGTTCTTTTAATATGGTGGATATTTTCATTTTTATACTTTTCTTCCTTTACCGAACACATCCATCCACTTTCTGCCGCTTATCCGAGGTCAGGTCTCGGTGGCAGCAGGTCAAGCAGTAGTCCAACAACGTTATCCAGCTCCTCCTGAGGGATCCCGAGGCGTTCTCAGGCCCAACGAGATATATAATCTCTCCAGTGTGTTGTGGGTCTACCCTGGGGTCTCCTCCCAGTGGAATGTGCCCAAGAGGCATCTGAGCCAGACACCCGAACCACCTCAACTGGCTCCGCTCGAATTGTGTGTCCAATCGAATCTGTGTGTCTCAGTGACCCTGGGAGCTGTGATGATCCAGGGGAGGGGTGATCTTAGAGAGGGTGTCATCTCGCCTGGATTAGGGCGAACAGGTCTTCACGGTGCGGATGGTTTCAGACAGTAGAGAATACAGCTGGAACAGTGACGCTACAGTGATGACTGATTAAACAGAAGCTAACAGAACAGTGGCTAGACAGGAAGTGATGTCAGGACTTGGGCTCTGTACAGCATGTGAGCTAGCCGTTTTTAAGCTAGCATAAACACGCCCCAGCTCTGCATTTAAAAGACAGTTGAGAAGTTTTCAAAAATTAACGTGAGTTTTTTAAAAAAATGAATGGGTGAAAAAAGATTTTACTGTGACTTAAAGAATAACTGAGCCTTATTGTCCCGTGTTATTTTATGTAAACGATTGATAGGGACAAAAATCTTTACAATCTGTCTACGACGATAAACCAACCACTAAACAGCTGCTGCAGTCTAAACAACAGGGCAAAGAATGTCCACTAAAGTGCTTGTTTGTGCCACGGAGGCTCAGATTGTGAAAGAACAACATCTAGAAACAGCCTGTTCAAAGTCACCAGACTCCATTGACAAAAACAATCATTTTATACCACAGAACACAGGACTGATCAGTTAGTTTGTTCATGTTATTGAGTGACTTTCAAATCCTGTACTTCAGTAAAAACATTTTTCACAATTTTAACCATAAATTGTTTGTAAAGTCAGTTTCTCTCACACGTGTCGAGCCTCTAAGACTTTGCCCTGTAATGCTGGCACGCTTTTGTCATGGACAGAAATCTGTAGCTGGGAGTGGAGTGGTCATTTTTAGCTCCCACTCTCCTCCAGCACCTCCTCCTGCCTGCAGTGATCTTGGCAGCCTGTGGAGCCATTTGTGCTGCCCTCCGGTGATCAAGCAACCTACGCAGCCGAACATGCTGGCCCGCGTGACCTGACAACGCGCACGGCCAATCACAGAACCCCAGAGAATGAATGGAGGCCTTGCAGCCTAAAGTGAAGTCCCGCCTTCAAAAAGACGCCTGCAGTGCCATTGAGCAGCAGAGCGCCGAAGAAAAAGGGGTCTCAGGACCAGATCGGTCTAATATGATGCAGATGGTGTGAAATGTTAATGAGCCTTGCTGGGCTCGCACTGACCTCAGAATAGGACACAACCGGCCACTGGTCACTTCAAGGCTACAAGACTTCTTGTTCTATTCATATTTATTAGGACTTACTTTGTATTGCAGGATATTTTTAGCTCTCCAGCGCCACTGTATAATGAGAATTAGCAGCTCTTGGTGCACCACAGGTGGCCTCTCCTGCTGAGCACACTACATTAGCTGAAATGAGTAATAAAGTAAGACGTGTTATTTGACTGGGATTGAAACTCCAGGCTCTGGATGTTTCTCTCTCATCTCATTGTCACTTTGAGCCCTGCTTTATTTTAGAACAACCCTTAAGGCTTACTGCTGAGCCAGGACAGAGAGCCCATGAATATCAGATGTAGCCTGCAGCTCCTGGAGTCCTATCAGGACCATCGCACAGGCAGCCACTTAAAGATCCCTCCTCTTCGATTCACCCGCGCAGCGCTCTGACTGCCTCTGTTTAAAACCCAGAGCCGGAACAAGCTCAGCCGCTTTCATTACCGTCATTAACAGATGTCAGCGACGGCGTACGCGAGGTGTGAGGGTCCACGGGGAGGATAAAAAGCTCTCTCAGTCTTCAGGACATTGCTGCGTGAAGCCGACACAATCCGGTAATTAAGGTTTCACCTTAATTCACCTCCCCCGGTAACAAGAGTAATTTAGTTTAATGGCACTGGTTGCATGCAACATGTCCCTCTTTAAAGAGGACGCCTCAGCAGTGGGCTCAGGAGGATGATGCCTGCTTTTGGTTACTGTAGCACTTACCTGTATGTCATCACCTCAAACCATGTGGCGTGAGCATTTTTCCAATAAGCATGTGTGTATGTTACACGGTGCAAATATATACTGTAGCTTCCAGCCACTGAAAAGCTGCCTCCTGACCAGTGGAGGTGCAGCTCCGGACGTCAGCGCTCTTCTCCCAGCAGCTTTCATTTTGCTTTTTGTGACGTTTGTCTCTGGAGCTCTGCTGAGACCTGCATGCCAATGTGGTTTCATGCAGCCAACCCTGACTGGACCCAGTCTTGACAGGGGGGGGGGGGGGGGGGGGGGGGGTGCATGTCTGTGCACGACATGCAAGCAAAGACAGCCAGTCTCATTTGTATTGCAATCTCACCGTATTAACCTTGTTCAAATCATGGTCTGTTAAAAATCCATCTAGTATAAATGTAGATGTTCATATCTTATTTTATTATACAGCAGGTCTAGGTTCTATATTAATTGAATTAATATAGTTAATTAATTTCAATATTTTGTATTAAAACTGGGCCTTAGCAACTCTGTAACTTTGTGATGTCACAACAAAGCAGTCAACAATTTTAGCCACACCCTAAGCCCCGCCCACCTGGATCCACCGTCCAAACCTTGCTATATTTTTATTGGATCACTCAGAAAACAGTCAGCCAATCAGAAGAGCGGCTCAGAGCCTCCTCTCTTCTGATTGACTCTCACTCACCTGTTGTTACTAGAGCTCCAGAGAGAAGCCTGAGAGAGGAGATGTAAAACTGCACTGAGATGGTTTTTGGTTCTTAAAACCACAAATATATCTTCTTATAGATCAACACTTCAAATAAAACACTATTCAGGCTATTTTTCTTTTGCTTTATGGCTTCTTCCATGAATACAAGAGGCCTCTTAACATAAAACTTAAATACAGGTCATCAAAATCATCTCTGCTCAGTGTTTCTGCTTGGCCTGTTGCTTGCAACCCTATCACAAGGTCTTCATCAGTAGATGGAGTTTGGAAGTGTAGATGTTGAAACTGTCCATTATCAAAAGTAGCTCAGGTCTTCTCTGGACCTGGTGTTAACTTCCATCCAGCAGGTCTGGCCTGGATCAGAGCTGCTGCCATGTAAACATACTGTGCATCATACAGTATGCAGATTAGAAGGTAGCTTTTTACAGCTCCAGTGGTAGAATCTGGAGCACAGCAGCAGCATAAGTAATGGCAATATGTCACACGTTATATTGTTTGGAAGCTACCCCCCAGGGCTTTAGTGCATGGGCAAATATAGAAATGTAAAACTTGGTTAGAGAGAGGAGAAACAGAGAGAGAGGAGATGATAGAGGAAAAGGCCAAACAGAGAAAAGAAGAGCTTAGAGAGTGAAAGAAGAGGAACCGTCACAGGAGCTTTGATCCAATGTTCTACTTAACAAAACTGGGCCGACTGCGTCTGATCACTGTTTGTCAGGAGGTAAAAAAAGAAAAGAGAAAATACTATCAGATACAGACACATGCTAAACATATGAACAAGGCTGGATTACCAACCGCTCTGTGGCCCCAGACATGCTCACTTTTGGTGAACGATGAACTGAACATATCTGTTTGTGACCAGAGGATGTGAACGTCTGCCGTCACTCTGGCGAGACTCAATGACGCTCACACATCAGAAGGTGACAGTAGTGAGCCAAAAAGCTGTCTGCCAACCACCAAAAAAACATCAGAGGAAGAAGTGTTACTGGCATGTATCAGGTGCGGTGTCTGGTGAGTTCATAGTTCACAGTTCATATGAACATTTGAAGAATTTTATGAACAAAGCAGTTCAGATTCAAACTGAAGAAATCTCCCGCCAGGTCAGATTTGGGTTTTTTTTGTTTTTTTTGGGGGGGGCTCCACTGTGACATCAAAGTACGCTGGTACGATTTGTCACTTAAAACTATACAAAAAGCCGGTGACAACTGTGAGTTCAATTGTACACCTGCAGTACTCAAGTCTAACATCAGGGGGCAGCAACGTCTAGTCTGATGAGCAAGAGAAGAAGAAGAGTTCAACCAATCATAGCGCTGGGTTCAGTCCCGCTAATGTCAAGCAGGAATAACTGTCAGATGTCAATCATTTCAACACAGAAACAGGTTTTAACAGCTCCTCATCACGTCATCGCTGCTTCCTCAGGTGAGGGCGGGGCTTTAACTCTGCGAAGGTAAACAGGCTGTGGTGGACCTGGAAAGTCGACATTGTGAGTTAAGTCAAGTTAACGCAGACCTGCTAAACTGTTTAACGTTGATAACGTTAGCTTAATGTTACGTCACCTGCAAGCTAGCTAGCTATCAGGCATTTAAATTAGCAGAGTAACATCAAGTTTAATTGTGTGTGTCGCAGATTGTTAACGTGGCTCACACCTTGCATTTTATATAAACGTGAGGATCGATGAGGAGGACACTGACAGTGTTTTACATCACAACATGAATTATGTACCTGAGAAATAAAAACACATGATACAATATACAAAATAAATTATGTTAATTTTTAATAAATAGTTGTCATACAATAAAACAGTGGTTTCAAGCAGCTGCACTGAAACTTTGACTTTCACTGTATATTATAATGTATCCCAGTGTAAGTGATATTTTAGAGACACATGGTCAAAGCTCCAAAACCTCAGGTGAACGTATGTAAACTTGCTCCCTGCAAGTCAAGAACCAGGGTTCAGCCTCCACTGAGCTGACACTTACCACTGTGCACACACACACACACACACACACACACACACACAGCTGACTGCTGCTGAGTGTAAACATGTCCTTTCATTAGAGTTCCTCTCCGGAATATGTGGTTGTATTGTTTTCTTCATAGCTGATTCATATGTTGAAGAACTTGGTGATAGTTGGTGAGTGGGGAAATGACCGTGTGCAAAGTGAAGATGTGTGGAAGCATGTGAACTCAGGCAGGTCTGGATACAAAGAGGGGTCCACACCTAGTTTCTTCCCGGTGACCCCCTGATGGGTTAATATGTCCCTGCATGTGAACATGCCCCCACCTTTAGCTTCATCATGCTTTGTGCATATAGCACAGAAATGACCTTGACTCGTGCACCACTGAAGAAGAAACAGGATTAGCAGAATGAACTATCCTAAGCTCTTTAATTGTATTCATTGAACACCAGCAGCTCTGCTTTTACCCACTTCATCACGAGTGCTCCATTTTACAGAATTAGCCTATTATTTAAAAAGCCGGGGAATCACTTATCAGCTCTGCTCAAAGTGCTATTCAAATTTACTGACTCCAAACGCAGCAGGAGTCATAACGGCGCCTCGTGTTCCTCCGTGTTTCATGTCCATGGAAACCGGTTTAACAGGTTGTGTGTGTAGAGCTGTGGGTAAATGACGGCGCAGTGTGTTGACAGAAATGAGCTGGAGCTCAGGGATGTGGGACGATATGTACCTCTATTCTCCAGCAGCAAGGATAATCCCAGAGAGATGGCAAAACAGATGGGAGGAGACACAGAGAGATACACATCAACCCACCCGAGAAAGAGAGCCGGTCAGGTAGAGAGCTGAGGCGGGAAACAGAAGTGATAGACATCAGACTGCAGCGGGAGGGAGAGAGAAGCAGAGATGAGAGGAATGAAAGAGGCAAATAATGAGAAGCAAGAGAGAGGGATCGGTGTCAGCCCATCACTGTGCAGATACATTATTAAAGATACACCCAGCACACATACACGCACACACACACACACACACACACACACACACACACACACACACACACACACACACACACAGGGACAAAATGGAAGGCATGGCCGCTCTCAGGAAGAGACAGTAATGAAGAAACGTGTAAATGTGGGAGTGTGTGGGGGAGAGGCAGAGCATGATTCATTATGGCTCAATACCATCTCTGAAATGTGCTTTGCTACATTAAAAGACTGTATTGACTCATGAGGAAGACCACGATGAAGGAGCAGGATGGATGAATATTTAAAACAAGCACAGGTTTGTGCCATTACATATGCATGAATGGAAACATATTATAGAATCATAATAACTTACATATTTTACAAACACATTAACAGCACATGTCACAACACTGGTAAATATATTAGGCGAGGCAAGTTTATTTATAGAGCACCATTCAGACACGAGGCAATTCAAAGTGCTTCACAGAGAAATGGAATTACATTAACAATAAAACATGACAACAACATCAAAATAACACTCAAAAACAATAAAAAACAAATTTCAATAAATAAATACGCAAATATTTAAATACATCAGATCAAGTAGGAAATTTAGGACACCATTTTAAAAGGGGTGCTGGAATGATTGAAGACATTCAAACGCACAAGATTAACGATTAAGATTATAAAACTAGAAACTAAACTAAAAATGTGTTGATGTATATAATATATAATATAATAACTAAGCTATTAGTACTAATACTAACGTAACTAATACTAATACAAAAAATACTGATACCAGTAGTACTATTACTAATAGATAGAGACAGTTCACTTACACTGAGCTGAGCAAACTCCATCCTCTGACAGAGATCGTGATGCGTTTACAGACTCAGAGTTTAGAAAACCAATTAACACCACAATTGAGTGAGGCAACATACACTGAGCGACGCTACGCTCAGCCACAACATTAACCACAGTCTTGTATTAATAATAATACTAATAAAGGTAATAAGCTTTATTTGTATATCACTTTTCTTAACAAAGTTACAAAGTGCTTCACAAAAGCATAAAACAACAATAAAACAATAAAATGAAATTCACACAGATGAAAGTTTTTCTTTTAAAAAACAAAACAAAAGAGGAATATGGTGGTCCAAGTCTGTCTGTCTGTACAGATCTGCCCAGGTCTGTGAATGAGAGTTCACCTCCAGCACCAGTGTTTCTGTGATAAACTGAAATCAGCTGAAAGTTTAGATGAGTCATGAACCAAACTGGGTTCAACCAGTAAAGGAGGCAACTGCCCAGGGTCCCAGACCTATTATCAGGGAATATCCACTACTAAACCACAATATAATTCCTGTATTTCCTGTATTTTTACCTTGAGGCCCTGTTGGTGTACGTGGACTTTGGGACCCTGGGTCAAATCAGTTTTCACAGTTATACCTTTATTGTTTCAGTTGATATTATGTAAACAGATATGAATCTAACACAGTAATGACCCAGTAATGTCAGTTACGCAGCAGCTAATGTTAGCTAGCATTAGCCACCAGAATGAGTGACACAGTAGATGAGGTGTAGATGTAGATAGAGTGTAGTGCAGTGTAGATGATGCCTGGTGCTTTTCATGTCTGACACTTCTAATCATGTAAGAGGAATGATGAAGTTATAGTGATGGGCAACAGATAGATGGAGGGGGTGAGGAGTGTGAGGTGGGGTGTGGTCACCACCTGTCCTGGTTCTCCCAGGATTGTTCTCTTTTTTGAGTGACTGTCCTGGAAAATTAATATTGTTTCCTAGGACATGAATTTTCCCAGTTTTTGTGAAAATGCAGTTCTAATTTATAATTTCATATAGTTTCAAATAAAATCCCATTTCTTTCCATCTATTGCTCTTCTGTTTTCTTCCTGGTCAAATCCTGGGTCTGTAAACATATGGAAACAGATACAAAAGTGACGATGTGACGATGCCTATACTTTCATTTGAATGGTAGCAGAAATAAAAATTAAAAAGAAAAAAGTGATGCACCTGCTGCAACACACTGGTTGTTCAATTCTTTTAACTTCAAAAGTCACCATGGGGCATTGAACAACACTCTTTAGTGTCTCCTGGAAACACTTCCATTGTATTGTGAGTATTTGCAGCTCATGTGTTGTTAAACTGGTAAACAAAATCAGGCGAACACCCACCCCCAAACACACACGCACCGACACACACACACACAAATAAAAAAATTAAATAAAATAAAATAAAAAGATAAATAACTTGTCCCAGGTTCCTGGTTTTTCCTGGGGGGGGGGGGGGCAATGGGGGCCCACAGTTAATTTTTGCCCTGGGGCCCGTAGTGTGTTGACCCGGCCCTGCTTCCTGTGTGATTGAATTGAAGTGGATGAATGAGTTTGAGGGGACGAGCTGAGCCTCCATCACGGTGTTAATGAGGCTAAAATGCGGGCGCTACAGAACTGTGGTCGCCGCAGTGGTAATTACACTGTGAACGTGAAAGAAGCAAAACCAGAAGTCCACAAGGTGAAGTCACTGACAGGCAATTAACGTTAGTCCAGGCGG
>NW_019525505.1:269636-281597 GCF_002814215.2 Seriola lalandi dorsalis
GGGGGGGTGGGCTTGTTGTCGGATGAGCGGGAGGAGGAGAGATAAATGAGCGGGACGGTGTTAAGGGATTGCAAATTCAAAGTGGTTTGTGAAACGGAGAGAGTGAACATCCCTCCTCCTCCTCCTCCTCCTCTTCCTCCTCCTCCTCCTCTCTCGCGCTGCTGCAGTCAGCCTCAGACCTGCGAGCTCCACACCGCTCCCGCCGCGTCCTCCTCTCTGCTCCTGACAGGGGTGAACCGCAATCCAGCAGCACTCCTTCATCCGGAGACCGAGCCCGCTCCTCCCGCTACACTCCGCTGAACACGCGGCTCTGACACAACACGCTGTGCGCGTTTAAACGAGCCTTTTCGACAGGGGGGGGGGGGGAGCCGTAGGTGGGTAGATGAGGAAGGGCAGATAAACGACGAGAGGATCCGAGCTCATGAGCTCGGTGTGGATGTTTGTTCGTGTTTCATAGGCAGGGAAAGGCAGGCGGTGTTAGTATCTGAGAGAGAGAAATCACGGAGCCTGTGCGAGTTTAGTTTCAGCACCTTGGACAGCGCGAGGATCTCAAGTCTGACTTAATCCTCAATCTTGATTTCACATCCAAGTTCAATTGAAGCAGCAACTCCAGCCACTTCCTCTGTGCTGCTTTAGGATTTAAATCTCTGGCGCTCCTCTGCAGACATGTTTGACATCCAGGTCATTTGTTAGTCTTGTTTGTTCTGCAACAAACAGCAGTCCAAATTCAAAGTGTCCGCTTCAGGTTCATCGGTGATGTGAATGTGCTCCCATGTCTGAGGAGAAGCTCGTGGAAATTGATTGGTCCTGACCCGCGCACATTGCACCCCCGCAGGCTCACAGCTGAACACTACCGGAGGAATAAACTGACATCATCTAGCTCCGCTCAGCCTCCAGCGTCCACCAGCCATGGCTGGGCTCTGCCAGACGCTGCTCCGCAGGTCTGTCCTGCGCCACTCTCTGACCCTGACCCTCTCTGTCCTCCTCTCCTGCTGCTGCCCTGCTCTAGGCAAGAAGAAGCTCTACATCGGAGCCCTCTTCCCCATGAGTGGAGGCTGGCCCGGCGGACAAGCCTGCCTCCCCTCCGCTCAGATGGCGCTGGACCTGGTGAACAAAAGGACCGACATCCTGCCGGACTACGAACTGGAGCTGATCCACTACGACAGTATGGTGAGTAACTAACAAACGGAGACTCACTTATCCCATCTTTCACCACTTCCCATATGCTGATCAGACTCAGGGCTGGTTTGATCTGTCACAACAGGCATTCAACTCTTCACCAACAACACAACACAACAAGTGTTGACACAGTTTCCCTGGAGACTGTGCAGCATTCATGCATTCATTAGCATCACGTTTCTGCTTTACAAAAAATGCATGTGAAGGTGAAGTGAAAGCATGGACTGCATGGGGACACAGTTACTGTTTTTATTCATAATTTTGGAAGGAAACCGGCTGCAGCATGAGTTTATTATCAGCTCATGAACACTGACTGAGTCTTAATTAATAGACCTAATTACAAAGTGTGAGACTCATATGTCTCAACATTATTACAAAACAGACTATAAAGAATGATCTATTCATGATTTATTAACAGCTGATTAAAACACTAGTTACAACAAAGGGAATTTATTTTGGTTAAAGCACAGATTGCTCCTGATGGAGTTCACACAGCTCCACACGGTCATGACACTTCCCTCCTCACGTCCGGCCATCATCAGGATAGTTATCCGTCCTCTGTGTGTTGCGTCCTTCTGCAGCCCTGGGGAAATGTTTACCTGCTGCACAGTGGCGCAACAACTGCATCTGTGTGTGTTTGCATACGAGCAGCGGCTAAACAGCCTGCACGCGCTCAGACGATCACCGACGCCGGGAAGCGGCGTGGTGGAAGAAAACATGATGACACACAGAACAGGAGTCTGACATTGAGGTGGCGCGCTGCAAAGTAAAGGTGATCACGAGCAGGGAGTGAAGGGTTCATACGCAGAAACATCTGCCGTGTGTTAGTCACAAACAAGCAGCACTGCTGTTGCATTTCACAAACCACTGCTGCTTTGCATTGCCAAATGCATTATGGGGGAAATGTTGATTACAACGTGTTTTCCAGGAAGTGTGATTTCCCACCTAAATAACAGGACCATGACACGCAGCATTGTCGTCATGCGTCTCATGTATTGTTAGTTTTTGGTTAGTGTGTCCTGTGTGCTGTTTGTTGTCGACCAGAATCTTTCCTAATGTTGTTTCAGCTCGAACTCGCCGCCTTCACAAACACCACCATTCAAAGGTTTTCCTCCCACACATTTCCAGTTCATGTCACCAGAAACTGAATCCTCCTGTAGATGTGAAACAGGTGAACAGAGACAGACTGGTTGTTCAGGGCTTCATCCTTCAGCCACATAATGAGGCACAAGACCAGCACAGTCTCCAGACCCCATGGAGCTGGTCTGGGACGAACTGGACAGAAGCTGCTGGAGGAGTGGAATATTTAGATTCAGTATAGTCCAACGAGAAGATTCAAATCTTCAGTTGTTTATTTGTTGTGAATGTGAGGAGAAATGGAGGCACTCTGAAACCTTTTTGACTGGTACAGGAAGTGAAGATGAATCCAGATCCAGACCACATGGCCCTGAGTTATGTATGTAACTGCGGTTCAATGAAAACTGGACGGCTTCCAGAGACAGTGTGTAGGATCTGGCTCTCCAGGGTCTGCCGTGGTCATGAGGAGTGAAACTCTCCACACAGCAGAGAGCTGACTTGTTTTTCTATAACTTCTCCTCTTAAAGTGAAGCATGACGAGCATGATACAGACTGAGACCATAATCCCTTTACACATGTTGTGACTGTTTAATGTCCTGTCTCAAGAGTGGATCCACAGCAGAGTATTAGGGCCACATTGAGGAAAACAAAGAATATTAATACGAATATTATGAGAATAAAGTTCTAATTTTGAGAATAATGTCATAAAATTAAGAATGTAAAATGTCAAGAGAAACAAACGTTGGGACAATGTTTAGGAATATTACATCAACCAATCAAACAGGTGAAAGGACAGTCAGTGGCAGCCTGAGCTTCTTCTGGTTGACTGTCTAACTATAGAATAGTATTTTTGTTTTATTTTTGAAATTTCAGATGTTTTTTTCCTCAATGTGGCCCTAATACTCCTTGGTAGCATTTTCATGCTTTAGTTGTCAGGAGCGGAGACTGGGGGAAAACAGCTGACAGTTAAACTACAGTCTGTAACTTCTCTCAGTCAAAACAACAAAAGATGGCGTTTGGTAGGTCGTGAAGTAGCGTGGGATCATGGGAGCTGATGTCTTCACCATGAATGCCATCAGCTTCAGGAGAGGAGTGCACGAGCGGGGCGGGAAAAAGTAGGTCTTAACTCTCATGCCAGTCTCACTTTGTGATGTAGGCCAAGCCTGACTGACCGTGGTCATGGCTGCACGTCCACCTGAATAGATTCGAAGCGGTAATTGTTGCTAAGCAACACACTTCGCTCTAACTTCTACCTTCAAACAAGCTGGAAGAAGCTGTAAAATCAGATCACAGTCAGCACCACGTGTTTCTGTCCGCTGCTGTGTTTGAGGTGAGAGCTCCTTGACAAGCTCAAACAGGGTTTCTCTGAAACAGTCAGTCAGCTGATTGACTGTTTCTCCTCTTACCACCCTTTTGTTATTCATTCTTTAAACAAAAAGCGCTGCCATTGTTGTTTTCTCTCCTGTTTGTATGATCAATGATCCTTTATATATCCGTATACCCGTTATTGTTACCATGGAGACTAGTCTGACTTTCCAGTTATACCTGCTCCATACTGGATGTAAAGGTGCAACACATAAAGGGCTGCAGTTTAAGTGGTTCACTAGTCATAACTTTAAGTTGGTCTTAACTTTCAGTTCAAGTCAGATGTAACGTTACACCCAGGCCCACGCCCAGCTGGTTCACTGTGCCCCAGGGGCCAGTTGCACCAACTGGTCTTTACTAAACCTGGTCCTGGCGTAGTTGGTCTTTGTTAAGACCAGTCTTTAGAATAGACTTTAGCTTAAGTCTTCACTATGTCCAGTCTTTAGTCATGCTGGTTCATGTGACTGTCCACAGCTGTCTCCCAATTCAGGGGCTGCATCTTTCAGAGGCTTTGTCTTAAGACTGGTTGCGTCACAGCAGCGTGACCACACTGTCCCATTTCATAGGTTCCTTCAAATGCAGCTGAGAAATGTGTTCTTTTCCTGCAACAAAGGATCAAACAGGTGGATCTTTCTTGTCCAACCTATCCCAACATTTATTGCACGCCAGTTCCATCTCAGTTCAACAGCTAACGTTCCAGCCAAGGGACATAAAACCCTGCTTTGTGATGCAATGGTAAGGGCAGGCACAGCTGGTGATCCAAAGTGATAATCCACCATAGACCAGGCCGTCTCATTTCCACTTGAGCTTTGTGGTCTACAATGGCGATGAAGGACCACACCTTCGTAGACTGCGTCCTCCAGTGGGACACAGCTCATGTGTCAATGGCTATTACTTTGTACCATGCGTTTCTAGGATACATTGTTAAAAATCCCCCATCTTGCTAATTTGTAGCATTTCTGATTCAGGGTTTTTCCTGTATAGAGAATTAGTAGGCAGCATCTTTAGTTCTTTTAATATGAAAAAAAAGTAAATTCATGTTACTGACTAGATACGGTTAATGTGTCAGGACTGATAGTAGGTGTAGTTCTCAGCCACAAGTGGAAGGTGCTGGTGGAGGAGAGGATTCAAGGCGAGAGTACCAAGTCTTTAAGAGTGTATTAACGAGTGTATTAAAGCCAACGTTTTTATTAATCTTCCCAGATGTTCTGGAAAACACAGAGTGATTGGCTTTGACCCGCAGTGGCTGGAGAGATAATAAAGCTATAATTATTGCCCACCCCCCCAACCCCCGGTCGTACGGCTTAGTACCACCCAGCCTGATTTTCAGCCAGGAAAAACCCTGTGATTTTGGGTAAATTTCTCACTAAGTGGTGAGTTTGTTTTTTTGTATAATTATTTATACTTATTCAGTTTCATTTTCTTTATATTTGTTACCATGAGGAAAAAAGGTGAATGGAATAAAGTCGTAGAACAGGTGTATGTCTTGGTTAGCTCCGCTAGTCTGTCCCCTTCAGCACCATGGCGCTGTCCATGGTGCTGACACAAACCACACATTTTTTCATCTTATATCTGCAGTCAGTTTTAGGCCTAAAAAGACAGATGCTTGTTGTAAAACATATAAATAAGGTGCGCCATTGTCTTCACAAACTGTCATGTCTAAAGTTGTTACTATAGAAACAGCTGAGATTGCCTGCTCCTGACGAGGCATCAGATTTACCCAGCTGAGCCCAGACAGTGCAACTGGTGTAACTGTTAGCGGGGACAGAGGGCAGAGATGTTAGTGGCGGGACTTCCCTTCACACATATTGAAGCCTTTACAGATGGTCCAGAATGCAGCAGCTCATCTGGTCTTTGATCATATGTCACTCTGCTATTCATCAACCTGCAGTGGCTACCCATGGCGGTAACTTCTGGGTCTGCTCTGTCCACTTGAACTCATTCATTGAGCCTTTTTGCTCATACTCAGACACTGTGTTCCTCTAATGAATGTGGTGTGGTATCAACATCCCTGCACACAAGACAGTCTCAGTCCAGACTGTTCTGGTCTGTGGTTCCCTGATGGTGGAACAAGCTACCAAAGTCTATCAGAGCAGGGTGTCCCTCTCTATCTTCAAGAGTCTGTTGAAGACTCATCTCTTCTCCTCAGAACTCTAACACCCTAACATTTCTAACTAGCTCTTACTGTTAACCTTCCCTGATCTTCTTCACTTATTAAATAGATGTAGTACTTAGTTCTTACACCAAGGTCTCCTACTGCACTGGAGCTTGAGTGATGTCATTCATTGTAAGTCCCTTTGGATAAAAGCATCTGCCAAATGAGTCAATCTAAATGTTAGGTTGGACTCAGGTAGGGCTGACTTAGCTTAAGAGCAGCCAGACGTCCAACAAGTAAAATCCTTCATCTCAAATATAGAGTTGAAAACCACCAAGGTGTAAAAAGTGTATCTTAAAAACGTGACTTTAACTGTATAAAAGTCAACAAACACAACAGTGACACGTGATCACAGAGGATATGATGTCATTGACAGGAGACCAATGACAATACAACGTTACCATCATTAAAATCACAGATTTCTCTGGTTTGAGAAATTGATGGAAACATTTGGGAAAATGTAAGAACACAACTCAGCAACATATAGAACAGAGGTCTAGTTGTCTTTAGACATTTTTATATGTAAAAGTTATGAATTATAACTTTAAGGTTATGCAGATTCATTCATTATAAACATTTCCTGATAAAACAAAAGGATTCTGGGTAGTATTACATTTCTGCTGTTATGCTAAAAAATAGAATAGAAAAGAATGGCAGTAGTGCCACAAATGTTGTAAATAAAAAAATAAAATAAGACAAAACAAACACACACAATAAAAAGCTTAAACATTAATTATAAAAACTGGTGTAAATAATAAATAGTCAGTGTTGCACCAATTGTTAGAGCCCAGCCACAAGGACTCTAAGAGGGTTCAGTTCTTTGATGGTACTTGGGTAAAAACTTTTTCAGGAGTCTGGAGGTGCGGGTCCTAATGGACCTACGGCACCTTCCAGAGGACACATTGGTTTGTGGCTCGACGTAGGCATTGGGATCTGTATATATAAATAACGTTAACAATACTTTTAAAGGGTGAACAAAACTCCCCATGCACAACCAATATTAGCGGTCAGGTGCTGGTTGGTCACAGAAAACGACTGAAGTAAAAATCAACCTCAACCACTGCTCACTGAGAAAACCTCACTGCCACTTTTATTGAGAGCGAACGACATGTACCGCCTGTGGCTTCTTCGGGGTCACTCAGTAGAATTACTCAAGCAGTCACAGGTGTGATAAATATCTATATTTTAAAAGTAATATTTTATAAGTGTTTTAAAAAATGTTTTCAAAGATAAACATTTTCCAAAAAACATAACAATAATATTGCACGTTATAAAAAAAATGTACAGCTACTTTTAAAGGGCTTTAAAGGAAACAGACGGGTGTCATTTCCCCTGACGGTCAAACATCCATCAGTGACCCTGATGCCGCTTTCAGGTGTTGATCCTGTTTTTTCGGGGCGTTCGGGAGCGGTCGGTGGGAGCAGTCGGTGTAGCAGCAGTTGTTACCTCACAGCCCGCATCAGTGACACTGAAACGCTTCTCGATGCCTATAGGAATCACTGAACGGCCAATTATGTTGTGTAGCTGTTACAGGAGCCTGGAAGTCAGTTCTTTGATAACATGAGCTTTCAAGGCGGCAGGAGACACAAGTCATGCCAAAGAGGAGCAGCTGTTACAGGCTGAGCCTTCCCAACAGGGACACGGTGAACACCTATACAGTCTATGGGCTGTCGCTGACACACATCCTCACACAAAGCCGCTTTAACTCAGAGTGTTTGACGGGATTCAGGGTTTGGGGTTAATTACATGTTGCACCACATGATTAGAAATAATAATACACATCAAGGATTACAGTTCTTTGCTCAGTGTTTGTGTTTGTTACTCCTCACCTGCAATTAGTCAAATACTGTAGATGTTTAAGCTTTATGAAAAGCTTTGAACCCCTCACAGGAAAATAAAAAGCCCTGGTTTCTATTTCTACACATCTGTGAGACTGAGATATGTTGAAGCACCTCCAGTGTCACTGTGTGTTTATATTCACTGCCAGATTATTATTTTGAGCAGTGTCACTCTCTCACTCTGCCTGTATACACACACACACACACACACACACACACACACACACACACACACACACACACACACACACACACACAGTATACAAGCAGTTAAATGAACGGTGACAGGCTGGTGTTTTTGAAAAGCATCACTCTCATTGGCTTGTGCTGCTCTGCATTGGATCCTCACTTCAAAAAGCCTGGAGAGGGTGTAGATAAGGGGGAGTGGGGGGGGGGGTGGAGAGGTTGGCATGACAACAGTAACCAGGACAACTGCAGTTCAAACAAACACGGATTTGGCTCCAAGAGAAAAAGGCGAGATCACGCACCTCGTATCACTGCACAAACAGGAGCAGATGGACGGCTCCACGGTTCGAGCCGGACCATGTGAGAGAGCCACAGTTCGCCAAATGTAAGAAGTCTCATCGATCACAGGCCCCCATGCACCCCCGCTGCCCTGCCAGGCCAGCCGCACATCACACCCAACATCCTCTGATGGCTCTCCTGCTGATCACAGTCGAGGTCAGCCCACATGCTGCGAAGGGCCTGCGTCATCAGGTGGTGAGCGGAGCAGAGTGTTTCTCAAGATTTTAACCCGAGACTTGGTGAGGGGATGAGGATGGGATGGGGGGGGGGTTCTGACAGACCTGCTGCAGAATCTCATTTGAATGTGTTGGTGATTTCCCCTGAGTGCCAGGGTTAATCAATGTGGCCCACTTTACAAACCAATCCCTCTGATTCAGGACCGGAAGGGTGGCGGGGTGGGGCGGCGTTCTCCGAACCACTTGTTCCTGAGCCCGTTGACTCAGTGTCATCAGGTGGGGAGAGGAAATCCAGCACATGGTTCAGCAGCCTCCTTTAACTCCACAGGACAGGTTGTGGACCACTTCAGGAGCTGGTTGCTAGGGAACAGCTTCAGGTTTACATCCTGCCAGCTGCTGCTGTTGGCAAACACTGCAGCAGGAAATGAAGTCCTGGCTGTTTAAAATATTTCTGTTTTAACTGAAGTGTTTCTGGCCTTCAGAGCTGGTCCAGACTCAGCGAGACGTTAAAAGACAATTCAAACGTTGAGGTTCATGATTTGATGTGAAATTCTCTTCATAATTAATTCCGTGGCAGAATATGATATTTCTGATCCCAGGCTGTGAACAGCACTTCCCCTGTGAAATGACCTCTTAACTTTGCTGTTACTGTGATTACGACTGAAACTCTGGCGCTCTTGTCGTTTCCTGTGCCATGTGACGGGTGATGGTACCTGCTGCAGCTGAGAGAAAATCACAACATTTAGTCGATCCAATGAATTCTCTTCACCTTTTGTGAAAGTAAGAAAAGAAAATATATATATAAAATAACAATAGCTGTTTTAGGACTGACTGGCGACTAATTTATTTTATTTTACAGCTTTTTTTTCCAATGATTATGAAAACAAGATAATTGAGATAAAACATCCACTTCCTGGTTGTGTTTCAGCATACGTTAGCAACGTACGTAGGAGTGCGTCGTCTTAAGCAGATTGCCAGTTCAGACACTTTCTAAATATAGTCTGGAGAGACAGCTACCTGTTTGGCTGCGATCCCACACTCTGATATCTTTAACTTATATTGTTTATAACTGAAAAAACTGCGATGACCCAACACATTTTGTTTTAAAATCTTTTTTTTTTTTATTCTATGTTTTTTCTTTTTTGGGAGTGCTGTATATTAGCTTTACTATCAACAAGCTGCTGCCTGGGTTGTTGTGTTATTTTGATCTAATTTATTTTTATTAATTTTTACCATATATATTTAATGGTATATATTTTGATATATACAAAAATAAATATCTCATTTATTTATCTCTTTTTTTTATTTGTTTATTTATTTTTCCGTTGAATTGTATCTAAAGTATCTAAAAAAGAAGTCACTGGAGACGATCAGAGCTCAATGCAATAGAAGAAGAAGCGAGATCAGATCTGGATCTGAAGTGAAGACGGAGAGCCTGTGCTCCATCATATATACTGTAGATCCTTCTTAGGTGGGTTCTCCACCTATTTTCTAAAGTGAACCTATCAACGCCATGGAAACAATGGTGTCCAGCCCCACATGGAATTTCCCCAGACCAGGCCTGCCAGGGTATAGTGGTGGTGCCAGCTGTCCAGAAGCCTCCTGTCTATCCTCAACCCAGGTCTCCTGTCTATCCTCCACCTGGGCCTCGCTACACCGTTGATTATATAAGTTTAACACTCAGTATATTTATAATGCATAGTATATTTTAGTGAAAATCTTTCGGTATTGTTTTGATTGAGAGGCAGAAGTTACCGGCTGTGCGTTTAACAAAATATGAATCATAGCAGAGGATTTTTACAGAGTTTAAAACATGTCTGTAACTTCAACCATGTCCACTGTCCCTAGATGTGTTCACTACATGTCTTTATCAACATGACCTGAAGACACTGACTCTCTGTCAGTGACTGAATCGGAGCTCGTTACCTCCTAATTAAAAGCTCATTAAAGACAGAAACATTGATTGTTATCTGACGACTCTGCGGTTACATAGATTTAAAGTGATAGTTCAGATTACCTGACGCGAGGAACTGATCTATAGTCAGTGTGTTACCTTCTGTAGAGTCAGTTTAGAGAAGCAGCAGGACAGAAGCTGAGTGATGAGCTGCTGTGGACAGGGTCTGCAGAAAAAATGTGTTTAAGCCCCTTTAGCAAATACCCACAGAAAAAAAAACAAACATACACAAAAACAGACTTTCTTGTGCTTTTATTTTGTAGGCAAAATCATCGCTAAAGAGGAAGCGATTCTATTGGTTACTGTTGCTGCCATGACAGAGATCTATTTTAGCACCAGGTGCTGATGTGTGTGACTGATGTGACTGATTGTGTCATTCACTCTCAACATGGATAAAAGTATAACAAGCTTCTTCAGGTGGGGCAGATTCTTCTAAATGTGAGACAGTGTCAGTCTGATGTTGTAAAATTATATTTAAAAAAAAAAACCCCATATCAAAATTATCAGGCGGGCCAGTTTTGGCCCACAAGCCATCAGTTGCCAACCACTGTTGTAGAGCTCAGAGTCGCTGCTGAGGAACCATGATGCCTCCACTTATTGCTGGACCTACTGAGGTGCAGGTGAACAGAGATGTGACCGAATCTATGAACATTCCTGACAAAGAACGATGGACAAGGATTTACAGCGATCAACTTTTCTATTGGAGTTAAGAAAATAAAACTTTAGTCAGCTGTGTGAAGCTCAGTGAAAGATGGATGAGAGGATGAGAAAAGCCTTCCAGCCACAGGCCACGGAAATGTATACTGACCTTCTCGTGAAGAATTTTAATTTCAGCTTCGGGTTCAGCTGTCTCTCCATGCATGTGCTGATCTGTGTGGCGCTCAGCTGCTTAGCTGCTGTCCCTGATTCATGTCATGAAAATACTCAGGCAGAGCATTATATGTGTGTATCTGTGTGTGTGTGTGTGTATATGTAGCTGGCTAGTTCACTGTGAAGGACAATGATGACCTCTTTCTTACACCTGCCTACCAAGCTCTGATTGGTTGATTTGGGGCCACTGTGGAGTAGAGGGAGTTATTTCAGGTGTCAGGTGACTGACAGCTGGAAGGACTGGCTGAATCACCAGCACAAAGGAGCAACAGAATGTCTGGTTCACTCTCTATCGATGAGCAGAAGATGACACATGATGAAGTTTGGAGTTTGGAGTTGGAGCTTTCTTTCCGTAGCAACAGGGTATTGTAGTTCGGTTGGAAAAGACGGGAAAATGTGCTGCCTGTTTGAGGAAAAGACCACAATACCTTCGCCTCAGATAGGCCTCAGAGTGTGTGTGTGTGTTTGTGTGTGTGTGTGTGTGTGTGTGTGTGTGTACTTGTATCAACCCTGGGTGACTGCTGCGTGTCGAAGAACATGACACGTGTTAATCACATGATGACAAAAATACAGTCATCCAAACCTGACCGTCCTTTCATGATTAATGACCACCACGCACTCGCCATTATCATTTAAATAGCTTATTGATTTGTCATTGACTATAGGCTTTGAATGGAAAGCGAGGGACATGTTAATATCAGGATAATGGGGCTTGACTGGTGGGTAAATGTTTCCCCAGCGTGACACAGATGAACGCTGTGTCTGCCTCCCCGCACGAGCCTGTCAGGACCGAGGCGGAGGTGACCTTGGAACGTGCCTTAC
>NW_019525505.1:281619-285045 GCF_002814215.2 Seriola lalandi dorsalis
CCCACCCCTGTTCAGCTGCCTTGGCTCTCTGTGTGGTCATATGGAGCATGTGTGCTTTAGAGTACAAGGAACATACCCCAGCAGTAGACTGATTTATTGTAAACCCCTACCAGGGCGTCTGCAGGTCCTTCAGACACCCGACCAAAGGGACACGCAGCAATACACACCATTTATACTAACACACAGGCTGCACCAATTTCCACCTGTGGTGTGTCATCTTCCTGCAAACAACAACTTACGCTCTCACAGTAATTCAAAAGATGCTGTAATCACACAAAAAACTCTACTTCCCACACAAACATAATATATGACATATGTATGTCCTTATACCAAGAGTGATGCTGCCATGTGTTATATATACTGTACGTCACCTATGAGGGGATATATTATTATCACATTTATATACATCCTGGATAGGTGAAGTACAATTTCCACATGTTCATATATTAAAAATATCAAAATGAACTTTTATGTTTTATATGTTATATGTAAATTTCTATATGCTTGTATATGTATTTCATATTAATTCTAAACATACAGTATATGTCTATCTTTTATATCTACATATACTGACAGGCTTTGGGATGGATGTATATAACATCTGTCTACCATCTAACCATAAATACATATTTGTATGTGCTAGACAGAGATATCAGTATATGAAATTGTTCCAATTTCTAATTGGTTTCATATGTAATTTTTTATATATATGAACAAATTATACATACAAATGATATACAAATATGTATATATATACAAATTATGTATGTAGAAATCATATATGAATCCTTTTATAATATATATATACTTATATACGTTACAACCACTTATATATACATATAGATATATATAAATGGTAACGTATAACGTTGTAACATATAAAAGTATAAAAGTAACGTATAAAAGTTCATCATATAGATATTTATTTATATATGTCCATATACAAATTTTACAATGGGTATTTCATGTATGTTATAAACTTATATCTTCATATATGCACAGGATGTATAAACTATATGTGATGATAATATATCCCCTGATAGGTGTGTTACATTTCTGTGTGACATCTGAGCTACGTAGTGATTCTAATAGATCTGTTCACATGAACCCGGTTTGTTTGTAAGGTAGGTAAGTCCGATTATTAGTTTTATTCCCAATTAGATTAATTAGATTAATAAAAAAACCTCCACAGTTAATGTGCTCTCTGTTGTTGATTAAACCTATTCCAAGTGTCATTTAAAATGTCTTTTTATTGTGAGACCCTGAATAGTCACATCCCTTTGGACCATGGGTCCTTCTTATTTGACCCATGTTGTCAGGTCACGCTCTGCATTACCTCTGCAGGGATGTGGGGCAGAGTGTGTTTCTGACAGTCCTGCTCTCTGTGTCCACAGTGTGATCCAGGTGAGGCCACCAAGCTGCTGTACGACCTGCTGTACACAGAGCCCATTAAGATCGTGCTGATGCCGGGCTGCAGCTCCGTGTCCACGCTGGTGGCCGAGGCTGCTCGTATGTGGAACCTCATCGTGGTAAGAACCGTCTGCTTTCTGTTTGTGGGTCTGTCGCATTTCACCTAACCTGCAGTGACGTGACAGCAACATGAAGGGATGTATTTACATTAGAGAAAGAATAAAACACAACAGAAGAAGCAGTGGGAAGCATGAGCAGTGATAGTCACCACGACAAGACAAAGAAGAGCTCCAGATACTGAAACACTGCTGCACCCATCTGTGGGTGCTGCTGGGTGAAAACACAGGAAGACATGCTTCACACCAGAGATATACAGTCAACAATCTACACCCGGAGACGGTGAACTGTCACAGTGAGATGTCACAGTCACGTTAGAGGAGCAAGCGTTAAACACAGTGGTGATACTGCAGGATTACTGCTCCTCCGAGAGGCGGCCCTGTCACACAGGAACAAGGGCCAGTGTTCAAAAGCCTTATTCAAAAACTCTGCTTCTTTTTAAATGATCACGTCAACATCATTATATTCACTAGTCCTACCAGCGTTGCAGCTCCAGCTCCACCTGCTGCAACAGTAAAATGCTGTGATGCATCAGTTTGAACAACTTTATGATGAAAGGCTGGAGATGTTCGCCGGGCTGCTGGCTGGTTACTTTATTACCTGACACTCTGGGTGGTGAAAAAGCTCGTGACTTGGGGTGGGAATGATTAATCGATGATCGATAATTGATCGTTAAGAATTTTGTGGATCACATGCAATCTGATTGATCTAATGTGTGTATCAATGAGGTTGTGTTGTGTAGTGTGTCTTGAAGCAATGCAATGAATTTCACTACGTGGGAGCAACCAGCCGGGGCGCAATTTAGATTTTCAACAGAGAACAATGAACACTCAGCTTTATGAAGACAGCGAGGCGAGGTTTGATGTGGGAACACTTCGAGCCGAAAAATAACGAAGCTCATTGTAAACATTGCAATGTCGTGGCTTTGACTTTCTTTGGCTCAGAGCCTCGGGCTCCGCCGTCATTAGGAGCGCCTCATATCTTTTTTCTTTTGTTTAATAGTTAAACAATTACACTTTAACTGCCGTGTTTAAGAGGATTGTTGTTAGGACTATAATTTCTTCTTGGAATAAAGATTTCATTGAGGAAAAAGACGCTTTCTTTAGTATTTTCTTCCATAGGCATTTTTTAATATAGAAAATTAATGAATCGATAATTGATTGTTAATTTGATCGAGGAAATTTCTCCAAGTGCCCATCCCTACTCCTGACGTCTCTCTTATGGAGGCATGATATCTACAAAGTACGAAACCTGTTGCCATGGACAACATGACGTTATATGTGCTGCGGTTCAGACAACAGAGGCAGAGAGACATATGAAAACTTACGCCCGTGGTTATCACAAACATAACTCAGCCTCTCTCCTCCATCCTCATTTACTGACAGTCCACTTTAATGTCAGTGTCACCAAATGTTGTGACATGAACACAGGCGAAAGGAGCCAGATCCAGTTCAGAGAACAAAGGCTCACAGGATGGTGAGACCTCAGGTGAGACCTCAGGTGAGACCTCAGCTGAGACGGGGCTGGAGACCTCGGGCGGATGGCCCAGAGATCTGACATCCATGTAACCTTAATGACTATTTAGAAGATTTTTCTTTTTTGTAAGGTACCTAGTTAGCTATTCCTTTCTAACATTAGCTTTTACCTCAGTGAGCACTTTATTAGGAACAGCACACTAACACTGGGTAGTTCCTCAGTTCTTTATGTCATGGCTCCACCAGATGTTGAAACTTTCCTCTGAGACTCTGCTCCATGTCCACATCATTTATGCTGATCAGACGAGGCGTTGTCTGTCTGTCTGTCAGCTGTCTGTCAGCTGTCTGTCAGCTGTCTGTCAGCTGTACATTCAAGCTGCCAATCTCCTGTTCTACCACATCCAAAAGGTTTTTTACTGGATTC
>NW_019525505.1:285095-296383 GCF_002814215.2 Seriola lalandi dorsalis
GGGGGGTGCTCCTGTGTATTTTAGTGTTGTTTCTCTTTGTGTCCATTTCCTCTTCAGTTCAGGATGACAGTATCTTTAATGTGCTCGTCTCTTATCTCCTGTGTCTCAGCTGTCGTATGGCTCCAGTTCTCCGGCTCTGTCCAACCGCCAGCGTTTCCCCACCTTCTTCCGCACCCACCCGTCTGCCACTCTGCACAACCCCACCCGGGTGCAGCTCTTCCAGAAGTGGAAATGGACCAAGATTGCCACCATCCAGCAAACAACAGAAGTTTTTACATCAGTGAGTCACGTGTTTAGCTAAAAGTGTTGAAAGACAAGACACCACAATTTCCAAAATGTCTTCCCAACTCTTTTTTCTTTCTCAGCCCATCAAAAACCAAACGCACATGAGCAGAAGTGTATGGACTAGATTAACGATGTGTTTATTTGCTGTGATCTAAGCTGCAGTTGTTAGCATGCTCTCGTAACAGCCAGCAGACGTGATTGGTCACCAGCTGGAAGTTAGAAAACAAGACTAGGTCAGAACCTAGTATTTCGCTGGACTGCACATGGTCAAAATGGGAAACTGAGGATGCAGTTGCAAACTGTTTTGGAACCACACCGGGGACTTTGTTTTCCTCACCTGCAGAAGGTAACAGGTCTTTTTTATTTCTAATTCTCTCTGTTTAATTTGTACAATTGGTCAACTGCATTATGTATAACAAACTAAACACTTCCTGCAATTGTTTCAAATTAAAGGCTCTGTAGCGTTTCAGTGGACAGAAACCCTAGGGCTTTTATGGCTGTGCTGCTTTAAGCGTATTGTCTCATTTCTGGTTGCTGGTGTTTCTATTGTTTCCATGCTATTCAGATCTACTAGTTTCTTTATCTTACCAGTTACCCCAGGCAACACTGCAGGTGGTAAACGCCCCTCTAGTAGAAAAAGCTATTTTGAAATCAGCTATCATTTTGAAAGAGCTATGGCCAATGGGGAAGCTCTAAATCAGTCTCGTGGCATTTGGCTAACCAATCGCGGAACTATGATCAGTAAGTCAGTCAGTCAGTCAGTCTGGGCTGTTCCAGATTGTAGGGCTGGCCCTGCTGTTGGTGTCCAGCCAAAAAAAGCTTGTTTGTAAAAGTATTCACAGCAAAGCTTTTCAAAGCAGCAGTAACTCAGGAGGGTTGTTAAGGTTTTGGCTGGACCACAGCAGCGGGACCTGATTGACTGAGTGAGCATATTTCAGCTTAATGCCATATGACTGAGTTGTAGTTTCCCCATTGCCTGCTTCCCTTTCAAAATGATTTGGCACAAACAGGTTCTATTAGGGAGTGTCAACAGCTGCGGTGTTGACAACTTAGCTCATTGTCTCTTGATTGAGAGACGTTTTTTTAACCAAACTGGTCTGGACCATATATGGATGCTGCCCAGGTGGATCAGGGTTACACCTCTTGTTATGGGCAGTCTATCAAGTTGCTGTCATTTCCTGGCTGCTCGGGAACTGCAGGGAAGAGGAGGAGCACTTCCAATACACTGAGCCTCGCCTCCATTACAGCAAATAAAATGCTGTCATTACATTTATCATTATTACTAAGAGAGGCAGAGGAATAACTAAACACTGAGCAGATAGAGCAGGAGAGAGGGAGTGAGAGAGAGAAGTCATCGCTAACTGCTAAAGAAACAGATCTGAATAACATGTAAACAACAGAAACACCAGCCACTAGAAATGAGACAATACTCTTACTACAGTACAGCAATAAAAGCCCTGTTAAGAAATAATGGTTTCCATTCAACTGAAGCGCTAGAGGACATTTTATTTGAAATGATTACAGGAAGTGTTGAGTTTGTATTAACAGGTAATGCAGTAATTTTAACACGATGGACAGGAGCAGCTGAAAACAAGGGACATAGGGAGTTAGAAGTAAAGACTTGTTAAACTTCTGCAGGTGAGGTAAATAACAGCCCTGCCCACTTTTTGAGGAAACAAGAAAACAAAAATCATAATCATACAGTTTGTCTAGAACACACTAAAGTTCACTCTCATGTCTAGATGCACATTTACCCACGATGATATGATCTTAAGTGAAGACGTGTCTGTGTGCCTTCAAAAATGAACATAATTAGCTTTTACAGCACAAAAAAACCGAGGCTGAAAATGATGCAGCAACATTGAAGTGACAAAACCTGTAGTTCCTCTAATGGCCACTAGAGTCTGGCTCCAACAGTGAGTCAGTCCCCATAGACTCCCATGTTAAAATGTCCAACTTTACAGCAGAAATAAACATGTTTACAGCCTGGTACAAAAAAAGTTTTTGTCTATAGAGCTAATTTCCTCCTTCATGTCAACTGTTTATATAACTCACCTGTTTACATTTTATTAAGACTTAAAGTTATGTACCTCTTTGAGTGACAGGTGGGTGAGTGTATACTTGCAAGTCTTGGCTCCACACACGCTACACCTCTTTGACCATTTTTGGATTTTGGAGATAGGGGTGGAGTCAGGCACTGCCAAGATGGTGACAGTGGCGCAGCTCTCTCTGAGCTTCAAAACCGCTCTTCAGAAACCTGTGGGTGACGTCACGGAGGCTATGGCCATCTTTATTTATAGTCTATGATAAAGTCACTGGAGGATAATGAGAAAAAGAACAGCAGTTGCAGGCTGTGTACGTTACTAGCCAGCGAACAGCTAACAACTAGCATTTATAGAGTTGGCTCTTTGGGTGTCTGGGATGAATAAACAATGTAAAAACACTTCAACTGGAGAACGAGAGATGGATATGGTGTGTACAGTTCTTCGGCAGCAGATGATGATGAGTTAAAAGGTGTGAAGATGGATATCAGGGTTATGGTGATAACACACTGCCATGTGAGTAAAAAGTATATATAAAGTATATATATATGTATAAGGTTTCTAAGTATCCTGCTGTGACTGCTTTCCTTCACCTCAGCTCAAATTAATGTCACAGAAAATAACATAAAATAGCACGTTTACTTTAAGTAGACCACCTGAGAAGGCTGTTTTCAACAGTGATTTGCCTTCACAGACAAAGTTGGTGAAGAAAATTGTGTCTTCTCATTTGCTCCGTCTGTCTCCTCCCTTATCTACCCCATCTTCTATTACATCTAGCTCCCCTCACTTGGTTTCTCTCTCCCTCTGTCTTGTCACCTGCTGTTTTATCTGTTTGTTGTTATCATCACCCACACACCCACTATCATCTGTCCAAACCACCGACTCATCTTCCCCCTCACTTCCATGCTCCTGCTTCAATTGCTGTTTACTGTTCTTTGAATATCTTTTCGCGACCTACCATTCCATTATCTCTGCTCACTCCTGTTTTGGTTTGCTGTCTCTTTTTTTCTCTTGTCTTCTGTGTGCTTATCATTGTGTGTATGTGTGTGTGTGTGTGTGTGTGTGTGTGTGTTTTACAGACCCTGGATGATCTGGAGGAGAGGGTGAAAGAGGCGGGGATTGAAATCAGTGTCCGTCAGAGTTTCCTCACTGACCCTGCTGTGGCCGTCAAAAACCTCAAGGTGCCGTATCCCAGAATTCCCTCCTCACACAGACCAGTCCGTCAGGCTTTGTCAGGCCTGTGGACCGTCGCCAGACTCCATGTAGAGTCATTCAGCCTGGCACTGCATCTCTATAGCTCAGAGGGCCCAAATCCACTAGTTTTTACTGCATGTGAGGTTCACACTGTTGAAGCCACAGACCTGCAGGGTGTGGGGAGTGAGTGTGTTTTACTGTTATTGGAGGTGCTGGTCCTTTTGGGGGATTTTTCATTAAATATCAGACAGATAATTTGACTTGTTGGTGGTTAACTGACCAACAGAATACGAAAATGTCTGTGCTCCTGGTTTTTTTTATTTTTTAGTATTCATTTATTTATATGTTAGCACGAATTAGCAGGTATCTCATACTCACCATACCTGGCTTGTTAGCTTAGCTCATAAACTAGCTAACTAGCCAACAAATGAATCGGGTTAGCTTTCAAGCAAGACGCCATGATGCCCAGCTGTGGTAACTATGCTAACAGGAGGGTATGTTTGCCACACGCTCCACCTCTTTGCCAATGTTTGGATTAACTCGGAGTTAGGGGGCGGAGTCAGGCACTGCGACGATAACGTGGTTATTCACTTTGCTTCAGTGTTGTGCCTGCATGTGGTTAGCTTAGCACAGCATACACACGGGAAACAGCTAGCCTGGCTCTGTCAAAAATAGAGAACAAAACTATAAAAACAACAGCTTGTTTTTAGGGGAAGTTGTGCGCTTGATGAGCAGAAAGTGTGTCTATCCGCTCAGTGTTCCATTTAATGTGCGCAGGTTTTAGTCTTGGTCTCAGCACTGTACCTGACATGCTCACCGTGACAACAAGACTTCAGGAAGCTGCACACAACCTGCACTGCAGCTGCTGTTGGTCAACAAATAGTTCCAGCACACAACTCTTCCAAACGAGACACTGTGTGTTAATAAGCTAAGCTAAGCTAAGCTAGGCTAACCACGTCTTGACTCCATCGTCTTATCTCCCTCTTCTCAGAGGGAAAGCAGGTAAATGCACCAGTTGCTTTAAAGAAAAACTGAAGCAGGAAACCCCCATGAATATGAGAAATAGCAGAGTTTAGTCTCAGGACAGCCTCTAACTGCATCACTACAACAGTGTGGGAAAAATAAGACACGTCATGACACACCACTGAGCTGCTCCAGGTAAAGGTCGGTGCTAAGCTGCTCTTTTTTGTTGTTGTAGTTTTGGGGTTTTATTTTATTTGTCTGCTCATGGCTGCAAATATCTGCACATAGTGTTTAATGAAAGCACAGGGATCTTTCAGCCCTCCACCTACTTCCCTCCCTCCACCTGTGTCAGCCTGACGTGCTTCCTTCCTGGCGCGCACACACACACACACACACACACACACACACACACACACACACACACACACACACACACTCTACAATGACCTTGCCCAGCATGTCAGCCTAGTTTTGGTGTGCAAGATTAATTGGCCATTGCAGAAGAAACCATGGTAACAGCATGAATGTAACCCAGTGGAGAGGAAGTGTACCGCTGTGTGGTGCAGAGCTGGGAGGAGAGTTGGCTCCGGTGTTCCTGTATCCACGCTGCAGGGCCTTTAACTCGTGCTTTTCATCCCCACCCCCCGTGTGACTCTGTCCTTTTTCTTTTCCATCTCCAAGCGCCAAGATGCCCGAATTATTGTCGGCCTGTTCTACGAAACGGAGGCCAGGAAGGTCTTCTGTGAGGTATTGTATATTTCATTTATGACAGACTTGGCTGGCATGAATTTAAAGTAATAAAGACATGTCTGTTTTTTATAGATAAAGAAAGATTTTTTCATCCACAGCTAGCAAGTTTGTTCAGGAGTCTTGTTCATGCAAACTGTATTTAAAGGGCAAAGCAAACAGACATGTCAGCAGGTATCTTTGTGCCAACTGAAGAGACAAACACTCATGTTTTTCTCATGTTTCAATTAGCAACGTTAATGTTCCCGACTGATTCGCATCAAGTAGTGAAGCAACACTGTTTTGCATGCTAGGGCGCTAGTTAGCATGAAATTCCCTCCTGTTTTCACAAAATATATCAAAATAGTTTTATTCATATTTGGAACAAACATCCATTTGGACTTAGGGATGAACTGATTAGAATTTGGTGGTCGGAGACCTCACAAAACAATTCATACACTGATTATGACACAATGTAACTCAAAGGTCTATAAGGATAAAATGAAGTGATGCAACTTTATATCTAAACAGTCAAAGGTAAACTTCACTGTGACATCATAATGTTCTGCAAAAACACTTCTGGCCATTATTCAATGCTGTAACTCAGAGACTGTGACCGTATTTCCTGTAATTTGGCGTAACAACCACAAGGAAGTGATTCTAGTTTTTATTTAAGTCCCTGTAAACAAACAGGGACACGTCGTAGATGTTGATAAGAACCATAGTTTACATGGTTGTGTTCTCTGGTGTTCTCCAGAGTGCAGCAATTCTACATTCTGATTGGTTGCCACCAAACCGCATCATAGCTCATTACCATAAAGTTGCCCACACCGCCCTTGAGATGCCGCCAACTGGCTTGCCGCTGTTCACCGCCAAAGAGACACAGGCTCGCATAGAAAATGAATAAATTCCTGTCACTTTGACAGTCTCGCAACTTTCAGTCTGAACATACAGTGAGATGATTACATGCTCGTGTCTGTGTATATAGAGCTATTCTTGTGCACATGCAGAACACAAATAAAATGGGGAACCTCTTGATTAAAAGTTCTACATGGAACCTTAATGTAGTGTATTAAAACAGAGCATGTGGTTCAGTCAGATAGAACCCTGTGATTCTGTCTATGTTTATTTGAAACCCATCTGCTGTAGAAAACCCCATTTAAAATGTGGTAGAACTGTGATATTGTACATTTGAGTAGGTTCAGGACACGAGGTCCAGGAGTCTTCTAAGTCCAAGACCAGGACCGACCCAGCGTGGGCAACACTTCCGCTGTATTCAAAAAAAGAGAAACAAGAGTGTGTTTTATTCGGATGCTTCAACAACCGAATTATCAGCTACATGTCAGTCAGGTTGTCTGAAGGGACATGGTGGATGTTCACCTGTCCATCACTATATCAAATATTACTGAACAGATAGTGACAGAAGTGATGCAGCAGCTGCTCCTTCATCATGTCCTTCTCCTTCCTCTCGCCCTCCCTCTGCAGGTCTACAAGGAGAAGCTGTACGGCAAAAAGTATGTGTGGTTCCTCATCGGCTGGTACGCAGACAACTGGTTTAAGATCAAGGACCCGTCCATCAACTGCACCGTGGAGCAGATGACAGAGGCTGTCGAGGGTCATGTGACCACTGAGATCGTCATGCTCAACCCAGAGACGGTGCGAGGAGCCTCCAACCTGGTAAGACAGATGTTACCTTACAACATGCTCAACAGACTCACCTGCACCTGCAGAGGCTACTGGGAATTTGTGATTTATGATCAGTTTTTATATTTCGCTGAGGCAGCAAAAAAAATATGGCTATAGACTTTTAAAATATGTCAATATGTCAAAATAAAAAAAGAAAAACTAGTTTCTAAAAACAAAGATAACATGTTTTACCTGGATCCACTAAGTTTCAAAGATTACATAGAATGAAGTTTCACTGTATTGATACTGTAGTACAGCAATCGGCTTGAGTAGGGAACAATAATAATAATGATAACTTTATTTATACAGCACTTTAAAAACAAAGTTTACAAAGTGCCCTGACAACAAAGCAAAAGCCAGAACAGGCACAAGGCTCAGAAGACAACATCACACCATAACAACAACATAACAACGTAACAGCAATGTAGCAACAATGTAGCAACAATATAACAACAATATAACAACAACGTAACAACAACGTAACAAAGTAATAATAATAACATAACAACAATGTAATTATAACATAACAACAACTTAACAACAACGTAACAAGAGTGTAACAATGTAACAACAATTAAACAAAATAACAGTATTGTAACAACAGCATAACAACAAACCAACAATATAACAACAACAGAAACAACATCAACAGCAACAACAATACAACAGCAATACAACAACATAAGGGGGTATACAATATGATTAAATATAAATAAAAACAATTGAAGAGAATAGAACAAGTACAAAAGCAATAAAAAACAATTAAAAGACGACATCACATCAACGTAGGTCTATAATAAGTATATATAATACAATAAGTGATTTCGAGATTTCCGAGAAGCTCAGGCTGCCAGCCGCCTCATATGGAGTTAACATTTCTGTTATATTGCTCAGGGATTTACAAGTGATCAGTACAATCTTAAATGTCCAATATAGTATAAAGGTAGATGTCCATGTGTTGTTTGAGGTCTAGGTTCTGTAAGTGCTCAGTCCACAGAGAAATGCACAAGGTAAGGTAATTAAAGTAAAAGTAACATGTGAAGAAAGGCTCATTTTACAGTGTGTTTGCTGCAGGGATTGTAAACCGTATCTGTTGTTTAATAAATGGTGGAGAAGCTCGGTGTTTTTCTGCTCGCTGTGTTTTCCAGGACACTGCTGTGTACACCGGTGCAGACACTAACATCGCCTGACACACAGAGGACAGACTTTTATTAGCGTGCTGTCTGAAGGTTGTGTGTGAGGGAGCAGGGGAGCACTTTATTGATCAAAGTTTGTTGAAGTGACAGTGGCTCAGACATCATTCGAGGAAAAACAGGTTGCTGCCTTCTTCTTTTCATCCTCCACTCCGTGTCTGCACAGACTAGATCAGGCTTCCTCTAGCCTGAACTCCACTGAAGTAATGCATTTTATGTATGCTAGTCTTTGTACTGACAGCACACAGAGATCAGAATGGGATGGCTTGTCCTTCTCTTCCTGGAGTTGGTGGTTGGTGGACAGAAAAAAAAAGTTGCTTTGGGCAAAAGTGTGTGCCAAATTACTCCAGAGTCTTCCAGCCCCATAAAAGTGACTTTCAGAAACGCTGCTGGACCTGTTTTATTTTGAAAACTCTGGGGTTGTGTTGCAGTCTGGAAAGACAGAAACTGAGACCTTTGGAAACAACAGTGTTGATACCTGCAGTCGCTCCCTGATTGGGTCTCATCAGCCTCGACTATCATTGGTGAATACAACATGATAATGAATTATAACTGTCATTTATTGTATTTTACTGCTGCAGTTTAGTTGTATAGAAACATCATTTTTAGGAGACAGGTTTGGCCACCCTGCTCACCCTGCCTGCAGTGTCTTTCATTACTGTCAGAAAGTTCTGATTTGTAAAACACGGTGAGAACATGGAAGAACCAGGAAGCTGTTCAAAGCTGAGGTTATGAGAAGCCCCAGGTTACAGGTGTTTAAGTTCCTGCAGCTGTCAGTGACGGGGTTGAGGGCAGATTGTAGGGAACCAGCAGGAACCTGACTGAGCAGGACCAGAACCGTCAGTTCTACATGTGACAGGGAACCAGTGAAGGTTATGTGAATCCCTCAGGAACAGTCAGAAATAAAAGTCGTCAGCACTGACTGAAGATTGACTGAAGATGTCTGGGCCCACAGCGAGCAGCTGCAGGCTGATGTTCTGGACGTTCTTCAGATACTTCTGTCAGCGTCTGAACCAACGTAGCTGTGATCAAATACTTCTTTT
Organism: Seriola lalandi dorsalis; assembly: GCF_002814215.2. NCBI lineage: Eukaryota > Metazoa > Chordata > Actinopteri > Carangiformes > Carangidae > Seriola > Seriola lalandi. The sequence goes on from NW_019525505.1 coordinate 294,228, forward strand.
GTTCCTGTGGACCTGCCTCACAGCGGTCCTGAACCGGGTCCTGGTCCTGGTCCTGAAACATGCTTGAAATGATCCTTGATGTCCCTGAGACTTCAGGCAGACGGTAAATAAGAAAGAGCGGGATGGAATAAACAACACAGTAACAGTACTGCTGCTTTCATGGTTGGCAGGCAGTTATGACTTATTTATAAAGAACTTGTCTGGGCAGAGTTTCAAAGTGCTCGACAGTAAAACTGAGTAAACAGTAAAAATGAAGAAGTTAAAAGTGACACTGAGGAACATACAAACAAAACAAAACAGGACAAACACATGTGTGTTTGTGTGTGTGTGTGTGCAGACCTGCCCACCTGTTGGCATGTTTACATCAAAGTATTTGTTGTACACAAGATTTGTCATATACCTGCAGTACTCCTGTCAAACAGCAGGGGACATCAGCGTTTAGCCTGCTGAGAAAAAGAGGAAGAAGAGTTCGACCAATCATAGCGCTGGGTTCAGTCCCCCAAATGTGAAACGGGAATAACCGTCAGATGTCAATCATTTCAACACAGCAACAGGTTTTACAGCTCCTCACCCCGTCATCGCTGCTTCCTCAGGTGAGGGCGGGGCTTTAACTCTGCGAAGGTAAACCGGCTGCGGTGGACGTGGAAAGTCGACATCGTGAATTGAGTTAACGCAGACTTTAACGTTAGCCTAACGTTCGATATCATGTCTGCTGATCGTGTCTCTTTGCTCTATACAACATCAGAAAAGTCAGGTCTTACTTGGCTCAGTACTCTTAGTCCAGGCCGTGGTTGTCTCTCTCCTCCACTACTGCAGTGGACTCTGGCAGGTCCTCCCTTTGTGCACAGTGAAACCAATACAGATGGCCCAGAATGCAGCAGCCCATCTGGTCTTTGATCAGCAGTGCACATGGAAATCTTCTGATCTCATGAGATATATTTTGTGAATTTTTGACAATTTGTCCTCAGAGAGAGAGGTAGGGTCCAAAAAGACTCGGTGCTCATCGTCTGGGGAACAGGACTGTGCTCAGTATCTGTTTCCAGTAGATTTTGGTACAGGGGTAAAGTCTGCTTTGACAGGATGTATATTTTAGCTGCCGTCCAGCGCCTGCGTTTTGTTTAAATAGCAAATACGCTTCCACCCGTCTGTGGACCTATGGGCGTGTTGGTCTTAAATTGAGGTGAGGTCAGGAACATTGTTGGCACACTTTTATCTTGAGGCAGCGGAAAGTGACTGACCAGCAAAAACCTGATCTGAAGTCAGTGGTTCAGTATTTCACTGTCATTTTAAGGAGCATTGTCAAGAGAGTAATATGCACCTACATGAGCAGGTGCACGACATGTCTGTTACGTACATGCACAGTGAGCTGAAAATGTGCTTCACATGTCGGGATAAGTCAGGTGGATCATTACAGCACAGCCTCAGTAGGTTGGAGCTTCTTGGTGAAATGCTGCGTGTTGTACAACACTGCCATGCGTCATGGCATGAGACTGCAGAGAAGCTTCTTTCCTACTACCTGCTGAATCCTCTCCAGTGTTCCACAGTCTTCACTTCAATTTGTTCACAGTTTCATAATGATTTATTCACACTTCTCATAATATCACATCAAATATTTCTGACCTGATTTGTGCCGTTACTTCACTTTTAGAGCTTCTTTACCCCTCAGAGTCACAGACCTGCTGCATGTGTCAGGACTGGTCTCACTGATCTGGACTGGTCTCACTGATCTGGACTGGTCTCACTGATCTGGACTGGACTCACTGATCTGGACTGGTCTCACTGATCTGGACTGGTCTCACTGATCTGGACTGGACTCACTGATCTGGACTGGACTCACTGATCTGGACTGCTCTCACTGATCTGGACTGGACTCACTGATCAGGACTGGTCTCAGTGGTCAGTCACAATATGTGATCAACTAACCGCAAATGGAATGTAACTTTGTGTGAAACACTGTGTCATTCCAATACGCCCAGGTGGAAGCGTGTGGCTTTTAAAGGGAATTGGAGATGCGCTGTGATTGGTTTATTGTATGTTATGGCAAAAACACTCCCATGAATAATTAATAGACTCAGTACAACTGTTTTTTTCACTGTACACAACACCACGGCTGACTGCAGTTACAGTCCTGCTTGGCCGATGTGTATTGGATATTT